>NC_058502.1:24290590-24454377 GCF_020382885.2 Scatophagus argus
GCGCTGAATCCAGTGCTCATTTTTTGTAGTTCATGTCGCACACCCTTTCAGTGTTATCGACGTTTCAATTTACTTTCAGTGTTTATTGTGTATTTTGCAGCCAAAGGGAGACATTGAGGTGAGCTAGCGGAGCTAACTTTAGCGGAGCTAACTAGCCAGCTAAGTCAGCATGGAAGAATTGTATGATGTCGCAGTGTCGATTTTAACGGGTAAAGTATGCCAATATTATTCTTCATCATATATGAACGTACGAATGCAGAGGTGTGTAAATGAAATTGAAGCTAAAAAAAGGAAGCTAATTGCTTCCTGGCCCTGCACTGTGGGCCTCAAAATCTTTCTTCCATTTGTCACATCACACTCCTTCTGTCACCTGTTGTGTGAAGTGTTATGTGTGGTTGGTGACTGTATTGCGCTTGGGGAGACCAAAAGTGAATATTCGCCTCCCGTTACTCGCGCCATTCTATAGTTATACTAGTAACTATATTACATACAACAGCAACCAATGAGGTATCTACATTTCTATACTAAGTTGGTTAACACTAGCTATCTTATTTGAATGAAGTGTTAACTTCTAATAGTCTCATGCAGTTTCATTTCTAGGGCACTGTTTCATCTTGCTATTTTTGTCTTCCAATGTGCTCATAGCTGCAAACATCACAGAGACAATCATGGGCACCCTGTCTCGTGAAGACTTGCGGGATCTTTTCCCAGGCCCTGAGAACTTTTTACGCAGAAAAGCGGTCTGGCGTGTCTGTCATGGTGCGTCGGAGGAGGTCAGTTTTTGGAACAGGCATTGTAGTCTACATGTGTGTTCAATTCAGTTTAGATTAATTGACAGGTGTTCAGTTAGTTGATGTAAGCAATTTCACCCACAAAATGGAACATTGCTTATTTATACATGTGCAGAGCTGTCAATGCTACATTGCATTTTGTGTTGTCACACAAAACAAAAAAAAAGTTACTTTTTGCAGTAGTTCATTACCTTTTATTTTACAGGAGACTGGCCAAGAACACTCACAATTATCGAGCAGTTCCTCCTTTAATGCGTCACCCATGCGACAGACTTCCACTCCAGTGAACGCAAGTCCTGCAAGGTACACAACCCCTGAAAAGGTTGTGAAGTTATCCTTTCCAGAATATGTATTGCACACCGACACAGAACTTGAGCAAGTCCGACAACAATACTTTGAGCTGTCGAAGAAAGGCGAACAGCGCAACTGCCAGATGTCAAAGGAGCTCAGATGTCGCCCCATTCGAAACACCATGACCAGTATGATTGCAATCCTGAGAGCAAAGAGGGATGGAGAATCGCACAGATACCCATCAAAGCCAGAAATTACAGCTATGGCAAAGAGAATAGTACTGTACTACCCCATGCTGCAGGACCAAGGCCTCCATACATGGGTAAGTGAAATGCTTCCAGTTGATGGCTGTGTTTCATGTTGGACATTTTTAGTCGTGATTTGAAAAATTGATTAAATGTCTTGTGCAGGTCACTGTGTATACACAGCTATACAAAAGATTGCAAAATGTGAGATCTCCCCAAAAAAGAACTCCAAATGGGAGACATTCAAAGAGGTGAGTTGTAACTAATGATTATTTTCATCAAAGATTCATCTGTTAATAATTTTCAAGATAAATTGATCAGTTGTCTGGTCAGTATAAAGTCTAAGGTTGTTTGGTCCACAACTGAAAGATATTAATTTCACTGTCATAGAGAACTAAAAATGCTAGAAAATATTCACATTTCAGAAGCTGAAATCATATTTGGATATTCATAAAAAGAAAGAAAAAATACTCAAAATGATCAGTCATGTCAATGTCTTGGGTGATCTGTGTCTCGTATTTCCTCACTTTCTGTTTGTAATGAGTGCTCTTATTTTAGTGTTTGACTGTGAAGTAATTGCTTTGGATGTGTGTGGGAGATATAGTTACTTTATTACATTTTGTTTGTATGAAAAGTGCTATACAAATATAGTCAGATGGATTGATTGATTTAGTAGATGACAACTAATTGATTAACTGACTAATCTTCGCAGCTCTACGAAGAGGCGCTGTCTTGAGCAGCCAACAGACACAGATGAAATCGATTTAAGTGACTCAACAATCATTCTAGATCGATCCACAGAAGGAAGTGTCAGCCCAGACAGTAAAGAAAGTGAGTTAGAAGGTGAGTTTCAACTTTGCATTCACACATTTGCCCTTATGAGGTATTTTTATTTTAGATAGTTTCACTTTTATTCTTTAGCCAACATTGTAAACTATTAAATGCTTTTTGTTTCATGTTTGTATGTACTACAGAAGCTGAGAAATAAAGTTTTTTCTGAATGATGAAATTCGGACCAGTTTTTCAGAAAACCCTCAGGATTTGGGGAGCTGTCCACAAACAATGCTGAGGTTTCAGAGGGTGTGTTTTTAGGCGCCCTCAGGCGTTAATGGGTTAAAGTACATTATCCTATCAGAAATATGTCTGTGTTATGTGTTGAAGGACAAAGAAGATCCCAGAGCCTACCTAAAGAAGCACCCTCTGCCCTGTCTAGTCTTGATGGTGAGTTTGTCCAACTGCTTCATGACTGTGTATAGTGGGGGTGTGCGCAAACCTTTGTAGGGGTGTACTCGTATGCCTACATGCAGTTGTATGTGATTTCATGATCATATGAGTTTTGCAAATAGCAAATAGTTTTCATGCATTTAATATACAAAAGATGATTTGATTTTTTAAAATGGCATTTCTATGGTTAAAATTCCAAAAATGAATAGGTATTTGGTAGTTAGGGACAGGCTGATATTTGTTAAAAGATTTAATTCCATGAAGGTTTAATCCAATATTAATGTATGATTTTTATGGCAGACATTTTTTGTCATGCAATAACATGAGATGAACTTTTTTTAACTAAGGCATATTAATTATGTATTTTTGTGTCTTACAGCTAACATGTCTGCAGATGTTGACAGTCCAGACACCTACAGTCCAGCAACCATGGCAAAGCACTACGAGACACTAGAAACTTTGTATAAAAGAAAAAATTCAAACCACCAGGATGTCTCTCATCTCTTGGATTTAGAATTTGTGGCCAGAAGAGCATTCATTGATTCAAATACCATTCGCGAGGAGGACAGACACAAGAAGGTTCTTGAAGCATATCCTTGTTTCAAGGATGTTGGACATGTAAGTCATTATTGACTGTGGATGATTAAAACCATGGTATCACACACAGTCTTTAAAATGCCAATTTCCTCCTACATGATATATTCAAATGTCTGTATTGGTATATTTGATATTTCATAGGCGATGGAGGAGCTTCAACGCATTTTGGATAAGGATAATACCAACTTCATCGATGAACTGAAGGAAAGATGGCAAGACTTCTGCCAGAAGGTGCAGTTTTTTGGTCTTTGGAAGAAGGTGCTGAAACCCCCACTAGGAATGGACAAAGGTAGGGAATGCTGTTTTGGTGTTATTAGTGATTAGGGGGGACTTCAGGCATGTTAATTGTCAAGTACATGAGCTAGTGTTTTGTCATTCTTCTTTTTCATCTATGATGGCTATCCCATATTTGATGAATCTTTGTTTTTTTTAAGCATTGTGTCTGTTGTATACATTTTGATCAGATTTAACCTTGTGCACTCTGTCCAAGGGTTTAAGTAATGAATCTTTTCCTGCAGCTGAACAGGCTCTTGAGATCTTACGTGTCCTGCCATCACTGTTCCCCTCCACGTCTGCTCCTCCAAAGAGGCTACGAGATGCAAGTGAGGCTCTGGTCCATGTCCTTGAGGTGAGCTGTGTTGTTGGATCATTTTCACAGCAGTATTGGAAAAAAAATTACAACTGAAGGTGCTGCCTCTGACCACTCCCAATGTATTTCCTATTCACACACTGTATGTTCTAAGCCTTCAAAAACACCTAAAACATTTGTTTCAGAAAGAGGATTTTCACTGGGTAGATGTCTTGGTGATGTCACAGTATCTACAAAAATGGGTGTATTACATGGTAGCAGGTTTTATCACCCTAATGATAACCAAGCAAAACTAGCCTAGCCTTTGTTTTTAGTTCTTTTAAAAGGCTAGATGTATATAAACAGTAAATGAATTGGGGATTGTTCAAAGCAGCACTTTCAGATGGAGCTTTCTCAGTACTGTAACTTCAGAATTAACTAAAAAACTAATCAGAATTTTGCTATGTAAAGTTATGTTTGTAAATAACCCTCTACTCTAGGTTCCAAATGACCAAAATGCATTATCCTGACAGAAGGATGTCTGTATTACGTGTTACAGGAAAAAGAAGACCCCAATTTCTACTCGAAGAAGCACCCTCTCTCCTGCCCGGTCCTGATTGTCAGTCCGTCCAACTGCCTCCTAGTGGTAGGAGATGTGGCAATAACCACCTTTCCAAAAGACAAGCTTACCGAGAGTGCTTTATATCTTATGGCCTACTATTATACCCTACACCTGACTTATCCAAAGTGTGTAGCCACTCTGCTTTCAGTCATACAGACGGAGGTCCTCTTAGACAGAATCCATGAGAGGGATCTCACATCATCTTACAAGAAAAGCATGGCTGATTGGAAAGCTTTTATTGGCCAATAAAACCAGTGGTCACATATGGTGTAGGATAGCGCTTCTTCTTTCCCTCCAAGGGTACTACAATCCATACTCATTGCTATTGATTCTTGGTCAGTATTTGGCTAAGTTAGCCCAGTGTTAATTTGGGGTGCACAACAATATTGGCCAACATGCTGATATCGGCAAAAAGTCCAGTATGGTGCATCCGTAATGATAATGTTACAATGGTTAATGGTGTATTGAGGGACTAGTTGTTCATGTAAACCCAGAACCTTTCATTTGAATGTTACAATATTAAGCATTTGTATAAAGAATGAATGTCACAGTTGAGACAGTTTTAGTGTCCCTAGTGTGTCTATATGCTTTGAGTGTTTGAGTTTTGTACGTGTATTGAGGGGCCGATTGATCAGATGTCTGGACCTGCCCTTAACTCACTCACATATTTGGTATATTCTGCTATGTTTACATATTGCAGTTCCATAAATACGTTGAAATGAAGCTGTTTCCCTTTTATGCAGTCCTCTGGGACTTTTTGCTGTTTAAATAAAAAAAAGGTGGTTAAGTGCAAGACTAGTTTTCATTTGTTCTGTCTTATAAGAAGTAGTTAATGTCTTGAATCTAGTAGGTGAATGTCTTGATCTTTTGTAGAGTTTACAATAAGGTAAATACACTTGAGATGATGACGGGATGGTAAATTACAGCTTATTATGGCAAAAGGGCACTGCCTAATATGAGTCAGGAATGCTAACTTTAAGACATATTGTCTCAAAATGCCAGTTTCTAATCTTATTTCAAGTAGGTGGTGGACTTAAATCTAGTACAGTGTCACAATTATAGAATTAAAATTTAGTTAAATACACTTGAAACAAACAGGATGATAGATGCTAGCTTTGAGGGGAAAATACTATTTTTGAGCATCACAAGCTTATTATGAGACACAAAACCATCACAATACTAGTAAAATATAGCTAAAAATGAGTTTTTCCAGCTAATTTCAAGATCACTCTTTTCTCATGAGGCTTATATATAATGTCTTATTTCAAGAAATCTTACCAAGAGAATTTTCACTTGTTCCATTGGCAGATAAGCAAAAAAATCTTGTATTAATTTTTTTTTGCTTATTTTTGGAGTGGCCTTTTTTCCAGTGTATTATCAAATGTGACTGAATTAGACAGAAAACATGGTTTGAACTCTGTTTCTCTCAAATTCCAGCTTATTTCACAAGAAGGACTTTAAAACCTATTTTCAGTGAGGAAACATGAGTTTCACCATTTTGACTACTCTTTATTTGATTGCTGTGAAAAATCAAGTTTTTGACTTAGTATTAGTCAAATGTGACTGAATTAGACAGAAAACAAAGTTTTATGTCTGTTTCTCTCAATTTCCAGCTTATTTCACAAGAAGCACTTTAAAACCTATTTTCAGTGAGGAAACATGAGTTTCACCATTTTGACTACGCTTTATTTGATTGCTGTGAAAAATCAAGTTTTTGACTTAGTATTAGTCAAATGTGACTGAATTAGACAGAAAACATGGTTTGGCCTTTTGTTCTCTGAATTTCCAATTGATCACATAACAAGTATTTTATGGCCTGATTTCAGTAGTTTAAGCATATTGAGTGCAGTTTCCTCACAAGACTGCACTATCAAGGTTTTGGCTCAGCAATAGTCAGATGTGACTGAATTAGACAGAAAACACAGTTTTATGTCTGTTTCTCTCAATTTCCAGCTTATTTCACAAGACGCATTTTAAAAGTTGTTTTCAGCGAGGAAACACGAGTTTCCTCACTTTGAGTGCAGTTTTCTAACAGACCTGTGCGCAATGAAGTGTTTGGCTTTGTTTCAGGCAAATGTGACTGGATTTGACAGAAAGTATGGTTTGACCTCAGTTTCTCTGTTTCTCTGAAAGTCCAGCTGATGAAGGAGAAAGTACTTTTTGGCCTGTGTTCAGTGAGATAACTTGACTTTCAGCATTTTGAGTGCACTTTCCTCACAGAAGTGTGCACAGTCAAAGTTTTGGCTTAGATGTAGTCGAGTGTGACTGAATTAGACAGACAACATGGCTGGACCTCTGTTTCTCTCAAATTCCAGCTGATTTCACAAGAAGCACCATAAACCAGTTTTCAGTGAGGAAACATGAGTTTCACCTTGTTGAGCAGTGGACCTTTCCTGTTGTGCTCACTGCTCTAAGATATGAGCACACTCCATAGCCTGATGTACTGGGGTCCGAGAAATGGTGGAGCTCATAATGCTTGACAGTGAAGCCTTTGGGAGTATAACACCTTGAGATCGATATGTCTGCCAAGTGTTTTAAGTCCATTAGCCAGGATTCCCACAACGGTTTGAGGTCTTCGGGTAAGTCATCATCCCAATCAAGCTTGCCTCGACACATTTGCTGCAGGATCTGTTTTCCTATCAAGATGTACGGGGCCACAAAGCCAAGTGGGTCATACAGTGAGGCAACTGTGGACAAGACCCCTCTTCTGGTAAGCGGATTGTCTTTCACAGCAACTTTGAATTGGAATTGATCGGAAGCCACGCACCACTGAACCCCAAGGGCTCGCTCTACTTGAGGCCCTCCAAATGCAAGATTCAGGTCTTTGGTGCCTTCTGCACGTTCCTTTTCAGGGATTGTGTCCAGTACGTCCTTGCAGTTTGAGACAAACTTGTGAAGATGGAGTTTTCCCATATTGCAGAGGTCTCTTGCTTCCTTGACTAATTGGATTGCCTGGTCTTTTGTTTCTGTGCTCGTTAAACCGTCGTCGACATAAAAGTTCCTCTGAATGAACCTGACAGTGTCATCACTGACCGAACCGCGTCCTGTGGCAGCGACGTGCTTAAGTCCAAAGTTGGCACAGCCTGGTGAGGATGCTGCGCCAAACAGATGAACTTTCATGCGGTAGATGGAAGGCTGTGCCTCCAGGTTGCCACCATCCCACCAGAGAAATCTCAAATGGTCTTGGTCTTCTTTCTTTACATGAAACTGGTGGAACATGCGTTCAATGTCACACATAAGTGCCACCGGTCCTTTGCGGAAACGGCACAGTACTCCCACCAATGTATTGGTCAAGTCAGGACCAGTCAAAAGATGGTCGTTCAGAGAAGTCTGTTGAAACTTTGCAGCACAATCAAAAACAACACGTATCTTACCCGGCTTCTGTGGATGGTACACCCCATGGTGTGGGATGTACCAAACTGGGGTTTTGCACAGGTCTTGCTCCATGATCTTTTCTGCATCGCCACTCTCAATTGTTTCATTCATGAAAGTTGTGTAATCCTTGTAGTACTGCTGATTCCTTTTCAGTTTTCTTTCCAGACACCTCAGACGACGCATGGCACAGGACTTATTGTCAGGTAAGTTAGCTCTTTCTAGCTTGAATGGTAGTGGCATTTCATAATGCCCATCAGTCTTTAATCTGATGCCATCCGTCATCTTGGCCAGAAATCTAAGATCTTCTTGAGATATTTGCCCATCCTCTGTGGTTCTTTCAATAAAGTCAGATTCAAGAATGTTCATGATCTCTGAAGGTGACACAACTTCTTTGATTTGCGTTCTGTGGACAAAATGAACTTCGCATGCGAGATCCGACAAGGGTCGACATGAGGGTCACCATAGCCAATCACACTCCAACCTAAATCGGTCTTTATTGCAAAGGGTTGGTGTTCTCTTCCTGACACTACCTGTCTTGGAACAAGAGCCTGTGGACAATTATATCCAATAAGCAGGCCAATATCACAACTTTGCAGGGGAGCAATTTCATCCGATAGGTGTTCAAGGTGAGGTCAAGCTTTTGCAGTTTTCGGTGTAGGGATATGATCTCGGTTTCCTGGGATGAAGTCTCTGGAGTATGTTGCTGGTAGGGGAATTGTTTTGTTTGAGTAGAACCCCCTCACTTGTAGACCCGTTAGTTTTTGACATGATATTCTAGTGTCCTTTGAAGCCATTGTTGACAGCTTTAGATGGACTGGCTCACTCTTAGCATGAAGGGCTTCAGCAGTTTCTTTAAGAATGAATGTCGTATCACTTTGTGTGTCGAGAAGTGCATATACAAGAACCTCGTGATCTGGTTCATGAGCTGTTGACACCCACACTGGTATCACTGTAGAGGTATAAGTGCCCCTGCGCTTTGCATAATTCTGTTTGACGTTGCTCTGCTTGATGCACTGTCTGCTTTATCCTGGTTGCTGTCTTCTCTCTCTACCATTACGGTGCCACCTCTTGATGAGGGCCGTGCATCACTGCTACGATTTTCATGAAGACACGTGGGGTGCCTTTTGTTACATTTTTCACAGGTCTTTCTCTTTTCACATTCCTTTGAGCGATGCCCTGGTTTCAAGCAACCAAAGCACAATCTATTTTCTTGTATAAACTTATGTCGTTCAGAAACCTCTCTTTCCATGAATTTACGACAATTGTCTAAACCGTGGTTGGCCTTTTCACAGAGGATACAGCTGGCTAGGACAGCTTTCTCATCCGAATTGGTGGCTAATGCCTTTCTCCCAGGGCTTCTGTTTCTCTGGACTCTGGTCTTCTCACCGTCACTTGGTTTTAGAGCATGTAAAGAAGTCACAGGGTTGCATGCAATCTTGGCTTCACGTGTTAGAAATGCTACAAATTGGCTGAAATGTTGGGAATGTTTGGCTTTCTTCCTCCACTTGCATTACCTTTCTATTCCATCTTGGAAGTTTGATGAGCAACTTCTGATTTTCATTGCAGTCATTGAGCACATCAAACCCTTTGATCTGTGACATGGCTGCTTCACAGCTTCGCAGAAAGTCCACAAATTCTTGTAGCTCCAGGCTATTCTTGGGATTTAGTTTAGGCCGTGTAGCTAGCCGGTCTCTGAAAGCCTTGGTAATAAGGAATGGATTTCCGTATCTTTCTTCTAAGATGGTCCATGCAGAAAGGTAGGCTGCCTCTGTACCTAGCATAAAGAAGCTCTCAACTGCTTTCTTAGCAGGCCCACCAATGTACTTTCGCAAATAGTGCATCTTCTCTTCGCCTGGTATGTTCTTCCTATCAATGAGAGTTTGAAATGAGATTTTCCAGTCATTATACCGAAGAGGATCACCAAGGAATACTACTGGCTCAGGTACAGGGGGTCGATTTGCCGCTACTGATTCTGCAAGCGCTCTTATTAGAGCAGTGGTCTCGTCTTCTCGCTTGACATTGCAGTTTGTGGAGTGGGTTACAGCTTGTGGAGTGTCTGAGTGATGCTGGGTTGTAGCATTCTGGGTTGTAGCTTCTTTCTTTGCTCTCACAGAACCACAGCCGTGCAGTAGCTCACTTATCTCTTCATCTGAGCATATACTCTGTGCATACACTTCCTGCCGTGCCTTGGCAGCCTTTAGTTTCTTGACTGTCCATCGTTCATCTCTCTGCGCTTGGCTAACATCTGCCTTCTCTTCTCATTTTCAACTTCTCGTTCTGCTTGAAGTCTCTTATCTTCAGCTTCAAGCCTTTGCAATTCTTTAAAATGCTGCTCTTGCTCGTGAAAGACTTCTAGCGTAGCTTCATTAGCAGCAGCTTCGGCTGCTGCATCTTGTCTCTTCAGTGATGACAGGCTTGAGCATCTTGAACTAATTACTGAACCAACGTGGGAGCGATGCACAGATCTTGAGCGACTAGAGATGATGCTCTGTGTATCAGGCCTTAGCTTTAGAGACCTTGCACTTTTGAAATCTTCTTGCTCATTGCTAGCTAGACAGCCATTTGCAGCTTCAACGATTTCCTTGGTTACTTCTTCACAAGTGTCTATTCTACGACGCATGTCTTGGTGTGGTGTTTGAACACGACGTATGTCTTCATAAATCTGCTCTAACTCAGTTGAGGCTTTTCTTATCTTAGCTGCATGTTCCTGTAGCATAGCTTTCGAATTACAGGTCTTAGAAGATTGTTTGGCATCTTTAACGAGTGCCTTCCACTTTTCATAGTTCGAATTGAACCTGCGTTCCAGTCTTTTTTTTTGCTCTTCCTGCAGTTCTTGGCCCTTCTCTGTCAACTTACGGACTCTTCGGCCTTGCGGCCCTTCTTGTGAGCAGTTGAGACTGGATGCCGCAATTTTAATCACACATGAATGCTCTGACTCATCTAATATTACATCTTGTTCCTTGCCAGCATCTTCTTTGGTGGGTGTCTGTACGATCTGTTTTACACTTTCTCTGTCATTCTCAACTAGACTACCTGACTCAGACATTTTAATGGACCGTCTCTCTCTTAATGAATTCAAATTACCTTTAAGTTAGAGAAAAGGAAGTAAGTTATTCCCGTTTTATGTCTAACTTTCTGCTTAAATGCAACAGGACTGCAATATTTATCAAAAATAACCTTGTTAACTTAAAGTTAGGTTGTCAAAAGATTGGAATTAAAACAAAAAAAAAAACTATCATAAATTCAGCTTACTTAGTCAGGTTTTAGTAATTATAGTTTAAACTAAATAAGAGTAAACTTTACATTAAGCTTATTCAACTATAAACATTCTCTATTTAAAAGAGCATTTGAAATAACTGTTATGTTAGTCACACACATGCATATGATCATGCATAATGGCTACAACCTGCCATTATGGTATTGAACTTGCCTAAGCCTAAATGGACCATCATCAAACCAAGAGTTATTAGCCAACAAAGAAAACATAGATTGACCTAGATATGAACACGGTCACATTTAAATTGAAATCCAAACCAAGAGTCTCTTGTTGTAGACAAACACCATTCAAATGAGTTCCTATAGAGCTCAAACCGAAGTCTCTGAAATGTCCGTTCAAAATGTTGAGCCTACGCTAGCAAAACAATGGCACCTGCACCGTACTGCGGACTGCAAAGTAGCTCTCGTGCGTCTCATCTCAGAAGAAGCGCTGAGGAATGCGATGCGATGGCGATGACTTGCCGCTTGCTTCTCCACACGCCTTGGGTCTTGACATCGAGTTTTCACTGTAGCTCCCACAGTACCACGAGGAAACGGAGTTTTCTTTTAAACTACAGGGCGTTCTTTATTCAGCTTCGTCCCGTGAAAACTGACAATAACAAACAACAAATAAATTTATATGAATCATATTAGACAAAACAAAGTTAATATTAACAATTTAGAAGACGACTACGTAACTCTACAATATTGAGAGACATAAGCTTACCTCGCTGGCAGCTTGTTACCAAAGGAGCTAGGTTCGTTGCACACAAAGGTTCATCACTCTTCATAACATTTCTTCAAGAACAATATTCCACAACCGGGGTCCATTCAAACGTTAAATGACCCGGGCTACATTCTTCTCTTGCAATATTCATCAAATACATCTCACACATAAAGCTTAAGCCTTCTTTGGTCCTGGTAGGCGAAAACTGGATTACCGCTGTTTTTCAAGATATCCCTTTCCTGTACGTCCCTGAATTATGTCCCCCAGGAAGTAGAATAGAAGATTCCACCCCAATACAACACAAAAATATACTGCGCACCATGAAAACCATGCTCACCATAAACAAATGAAATAACCATATTAATTTATATATTGGAAATATTATTCATGCCATTTAGGTGACTGATGACAGTTATAATGGCTTCTTCCACTCACTCTCCCTCTGCCTCTCCCTCTCCCGTCTTCTGTAAGGTGTGTGAAATGTTTAGCTATTCCTCTGCCTCCTTTAGTGAGAGTGAGATGTGTAGAAAGTGTAGCTTATTCATAGCCTTGGAGGCGAGGCTAACTGAGTTAGAGGCCCGGCTTCGTACTGTAGATCATAGTCCATTAGTCCCGACAGCTAGCCAGCAGCAGTTAGCCTGTGCGGACCGGCCTACTTTACCTACTTTAGCTGATGTCAGCCGCCCCCCGGCAGCCCCCGAGCAGCCGGGAAGTCAGGGAGGTTGGGTGGCGGTTCGAAAGAAGCGTAGTCCAAAACAAAGGCCCGTGGTTCACCACCAACCGCTTCATGTGTCTAACCGCTTTTCCCCACTCAGCGACACACCCGCTGAGAAACCGACCCTGGTTATTGGCGATTCTGTTTTGCGATATGTGAAGCCGACACCAGCAACCATAGTCAAATGCATCCCGGGGGCCAGAGCGGGCGACATAGAGGGCAATTTAAAGCTGCTGGCGAGAGATAAGAGTAAATATGGTAAGATTATAATTCACGTCGGCGCTAATGACACTCGGCTACGCCAGTCGGAGGTCACCAAAGTCAATATTGAGTCGGTGTGTAATTTGGCAAAAACCATGTCGGACTCCGTAGCATTCTCTGGTCCCCTCCCGAATCTGACCAGTGATGATATGTTTAGCCGCATGTCATCGCTCCGTCGCTGGCTGTCACGGTGGTGTCCAGAAAACAACGTGGCCTTTATAGATAACTGGGAGACTTTCTGGGGAAAACCTGGCCTCATTAGCAGAGACGGAATTCATCCCACTTGGGGTGGTGCGGCTCTTATTTCTACCAATATGGCCAAGTTTATTAGACAACCAACACCCTGACAACCCAGGGTCGAGGCCAGGAAGTAGAGTCGCTGTCTTACACACTTCTCTGCTGCTTCTGTAGGACTGCCGCCCTCCGTTAAAATTAGAATAAATAAAAATATAAATGCACACAGTAATACTAAGTTTAACAATCCCATAGAAATAGTGTCAGTGCCTCGTCCTCCCATAGTCCAACCAGCACAAAATTTAAGAAGTGTTAATCATAATAACCTCATAAAAATACAAACTAGCAAATATTTAGAGCCAAAAAATAGGACAGTCAGATGTGGATTATTAAATATACGATCCCTCCACTCTAAATCCCTCCTAGTCAGTGATCTAATTATTGATCATCAGTCTGATATATTCTGCCTCACTGAGACTTGGTTACGGGACGAAGAATATGTTAGTCTAAATGAATCAACTCCATCTGGTTATATTAACTATCATGTTCCTCGAGGCACAGGGCGAGGAGGAGGAGTGGCAGCAATCTACCATTCCAGTCTTCAGATTAACCCCAAACCTGCCCAAAATGCAGGGCTACTTGTGGTTCCTAGAGTCCTCAAAAGTAGATTGGGAACCAGAGCCTTTAGTTATCAAGCTCCTCTACTATGGAACCATCTTCCGGTTTCGGTCCGGGAGGCGGACACCCTCTCTATATTTAAGAGTAGACTAAAAACTTTCCTCTTTGATAAAGCTTATAGTTAGGGCTGGCCTAGGCCGGCCCCTAGTTATGCTGCTATAGGCTTAGACTGCCGGGGGCCCTCCCATGACGCACTGAGCCCTATCTTCCTCTCCCTCTCCTTCTGCACACATTCATGTCCCATTAATATTACTAACAAATAAAGAATTCTGATTCTGATTCTCAACTCCTTCCCTGGAGTCCCTGTGCTTTCTTGTCCCGCAGATTCCTAGCGATCATGACTGGACCTCCTGCTGCGGTCCAGCTGTCGTCCTGCCCAAAACCTACTGCAATTACTACTGTTTAGTCATAATCTGATTTAAAGCTGATTAAACAGCTACTACCATTATTGTTACTACCATTGTTATCAAAATCACCATAATACCTTCTGTATACTTCATTGTCATTATCATTATCTACATTTCGATATGCATCTCTGCTTGTGTGCTCCTTCTCTCACACCCCACCCCCTCTGCCTCTCTCCCTTGCTCTCTCTGTCGCTCTCCTGCTCTCTCTCTCTCTCTCTCTCTCTCTTTCAACCCAACCGGTCAAGGCAGATGGCCGCCCATCTTGAGCCGGGGTCTGCTCCGAGGTTTCTGCCTTCTAAAAGGCAGTTTTCCCTCGCCACTGTCGCCAAGTGCTTGCTCAAGGGGGAATGTTGGGCTCTCTCTATTTTACAATTTAATTAAAGAGTTTGGTCTAGACCTGCTCTAATTGGAAAGTGTCATGAGATAACTTTTGTTGTGAATTGGCGCTATATAAATAAACTGAATTGAATTGAATTGAATTGAATTGATTTACAATCCCTCCATTTATCCAAGCTTTTATGTGACATTTGAAACACTATTACACGTGTTATACAGAGAGGGTGAGTGGCACAGTGCCCAAGTGAGGACCCGATCAAGAAGCTTCTACACGGAGTCTACTACTATGTGCGCTTGACCGTTGAGGGTTATCCCAGTCTATTCACTCGTTTTAACTCACCAACATCTGCAACACCTTAACTGAAGTATCCCTATTGTGCTAATCCCTCCTTTTATCCAAGCTTTTATGTGACATTTGGTAATGGGTTGATGACATCTTCAGACACATGAACCCGCTGATCTTTGAGAATCTGACTAACCATCTCCATCACAAGGTTTTGTGAATGCAGCTTAAGAAAAAAGTTTTGTGTTTAGATTTCTGAGAAAAGGACAGGAGGATTCAAAAAATGTGTTTTAACAATTGTGAAAACCTGTAAGATGGCACAGTTTTTCCCACTGTTGTGAGAGTTTTTCCCTCTGATGATAACACAGAGGTGAATGTGTACTGAAAAATTCTGAACTGAACTCAGCAGAATTTGCATCCCATTTATAATGGGCAGAATGCCTTTGATGTTTTGATCCTCTGAAGATATCATCACATCAAAGCCAAATCATGTCAAACTGACAATTCAGTAAACCCCGCCCCCAGAACACTGACTGTCCAATAGTAGCTTGGCAACTGTAACTAAGCATAACCAAGTGAGCAAACACGCAGACATTGGTAGATTATGATTAGCCGGTGTTACATTACCATTCAGTGAGCATAGCTAACCTAATGATATCACTCCTTTTCTCTGTTGACAATTTCTCTTTATATGAGAATTTGTCTCTCACTAATTGTTTATATATTTCTGATGATGAACAAGTGATGAATGACAAACAGCAAATCCCTTTTATGTGACATTTGAAACACTATTACACGTGTTATACAGAGAGGGTGAGTGGCACAGTGCCCAAGTGAGGACCCGATCAAGAAGCTTCTACACGGAGTCTATTACTCTGTGCGCTTGACCGTTGAGGGTTATCCCAGTCTACTCACTCGTTTTAACTCACCAACATCCGCAACACCTTGACTGAAGTATCCTTTTTATGCTGTTCCAAACCCTGCGTCTACACAACCACTTGAGATCTGTGTGAGTGCATTAATTCTCCAACACCCTATATTGTCCGATACACTGACACATGCACAGTGAAAATATCAATGGAGTAGGAAACCACCTCACATCTTCATGAAAAATAACAAACTTATCCCTGTGTTCTCATGAACAACTTTATCTCTATAGATCAACATAAAAATCAAATAAAACTCTTACCTCATAAACATGTTGAAATTGCTCAGAGTGGGTGGAGCGCATTCACAACTTCTGTTCTGGCCATGCCTGTTATTCAATGTTCTTTAGTGACTCCTGCTGGTTATTTACCATAGTGCAGTGTTACTGGGTTCTCTAGTGACTCCTGTTGGTCATTTATTGTAGTATAGTGTTTGAGCACTGATTTGTATTTCCTGTGTAACAGGAAATTAGTTCAAGCAAACTACAAATGGCCTGTGTGCTCTAGTGAAGCTGATGTGTGTTCATCTGTTGCCATCCTTCATTCATAGCCCTTGAGAAGGCATCACCTGTAAGTACATGCATTGTGAAACGATGTATCTTTGATATAAGCACATTTTCTTGACCACTTTTTGTTATGATGTCGGTGAATTTAGTGAATCACGTGGGGTAGCCTTTTTTGGTTTATGTATACTAACAGATCAGTTCATTAATGCTCCATTAATTCTGTAACACTGATTTTGCTTAATACTTACCTGCTGGTCATGCTTATGTTATGTGATATGGTGTAAGTGAAGTTACAAACCAATACTGAACCAATATTGTTGTTTATGTATTTTTCAGTTTCACACTTTTCATACAAGTAAAGCATCTCAACATCACTTCATGGTCCTGAGAGTTACTGTATGGCTGTGTTTAACTTGCTGGATAACTGAAGGGGGAAAATTCAGTGAGGCCAGTAAAGTGAAAAGGTGTCCGCAACCAAGTGCTATCTCTCAGATGCTGGATCTACACTGCATTGTCATATACGGCACCCAGGCCACCACGACAGCTGCATAGATCCACGGCAAGTAGAGCACACACCTCCACTACAGCGGTGAGTTGCTACGTCACCAAGATGGAAAATGACACAGATGAAGCTCAGTCTGTTTCCTCCAAGTCATCCACCGTGTCAAGGGCCAGCATGGCAGCAGCTAAAGCTCGGGCTAAAGCTGAAGCCGCTCAAGCCAGAGCTGCATTTGCAAAGAAAGAGATTGAAATAAGGATAGAAAAAGCCCGCCTAGAAGCCACATTGGTTGCTCTTGAGAAAGAAGGTGAAGCAGAAGCTGCCAGGGCTGAAGCAGCTGTAATGGAGGCAGCAGTAGCGAATTTGGAGCCAGCAGAAATAGAACCAAAAGAGCAGCTGTTACCAACACAAAGAACGTACCGAACAGTATGTAAGTCAGCATGCTGAGACAAGCACCCATGAACAGCTATATGAAGAAAAAGAAGAGGGCCACTTTTTACAAACACACTCTCAACCCCAAGCATCACGGGATGAGTTAGGAGAGAAATCTCCAGGGCCGGAGTATCGTGTTCTGTCCAGCTACCCAGAAGACATCACCCCTCGAATAAAGAGAGAACAGATTCCAACTCCCAAGACCCACTTGCAACATCGCCTCTCCAATAAGACCAACAACCCAAATTACTCTGATCATTATAATAACAACAAGCCCTCTACATCACACTACTTCAGTGACAATGATGCCTCATTTGATCTTGCCAAATATTTGGCGCGAAGCCAGCTGGTGTCATCAGGGCTCGTAAGGTTTGATGATCGGCCTGAGAATTATTTGGCTTGGAAATCGTCATTTCTTAATACCATCAAAGGCTTAGATCTCACACCTGGAGAAGAATTAGATCTGCTAATCAAATGGCTAAAAAAGTATAGTAAGTAATAAGTAATAAGTAGTAATAAAGTCAGTGAATGTAAGAAATCTGTCTGCTGGACTGGACCTGATATGGGAGAGGTTAGAGGAGACTTATGGGTCACCAGAGGCTATAGAAAATGCGCTTTTTACAAGGATAGAAAACTTTCCCAAAATAACAGCCAAAGACAACCAAAGGCTCCGTGAATTAGGTGACCTGCTGACTGAACTCGAAGCTGCAAAACAAGATGGCTACCTTCCGGGCCTTTCCTATCTCGACACTGCAAGGGGTGTAAACCCCATTGTGGAGAAGCTGCCGTATGCACTCCAGGAAAAGTGGATGATGAAGGGCTCTCACTATAAAAGGGAATGTCAGGTCGCTTTTCCTCCCTTCTCTTTTTTTGTAGAGTTTGTGCGCACAGAAGCCCAGGCACGTAATGACCCCAGTTTTAATCTCACATCATCCTTCACGACTCCAAATAGAAAAAACAGGTTTGAGAGTCAAGGTAATCTACGTAGGCCAGTCTCTGTTCATAAAACAAATGTCTCATCCTCTTCCAGTTCCCTCTTGCCAACCGCCAGAGTCAAAATACTGAAGATCCAGATAGACAATGCCCAATACATCGCAAACCCCACCCACTAAAGAAATGTAGGGGTTTCAGAGAAATGCCCCTGGAAAACAGGAAGAAGATTCTGAAAGAGCATTCTATCTGCTATAAGTGTTGTGCATCCACAAGGCACGTAGCGAGGAACTGCGAGGCGACTATTAAATGCACTGAATGTGACAGTGAGAGACATCAAGCTGCTCTCCATCCAGGCCCAGCTCCATGGCTCACCAAGCCATCTCCTCCTCCATCACAGCATGGCGGGGAGGAGCAAGACCCTACCGACCCTAGATATCACATCAAAATGCACAGAAGTGTGCGGGAAGGGTTTCAGTGAGAAATCGTGTTCCAAAATATGCCTTGTGAATGTGTATCCAACTGGCAGACGCCACGAGAGCCGAAAAATGTATGCCATACTAGATGACCAGAGTAACAGGTCATTGGCACAGTCTGAGTTTTTCGACACATTTGGCATAGAAGGTACATCATCCCCATACACATTGAGAACATGCTCTGGACAAGCTGAAACCACAGGAAGGAGAGCAACTGGCTTTATTATAGAGTCTGCGGATGGTGAGACAATCCTTCCGCTGCCCACCTTAATAGAGTGCAATATGGTTCCAAACAATAGAGATGAAATACCTACCCCTGCAGCTGCTCACAACCACCACCATCTCAAAGCAATAGCTCATGAAATACCGCCACTAGACCCTAATGCTGAGATCTTGTTGCTATTGGGGAGAGACATATTGAGCGTGCATAAAGTCCGCAAGCAATGCAATGGCCCCAACGATGCCCCTTATGCCCAAAAGCTAGATCTGGGCTGGGTAATAATCGGAGATGTGTGCCTTGGCAGAGCACACAGGTCGACAGAGGTAAACAGTATGAAGACATTCGTCTTAGAGAATGGCAGGCCAAGCCATTTCAGTCCATGTGAGAACCGCTTGAAAGTCAAGGAGAAGTTTTCCTCAAATCAGCACCAACTCTTTGCCCACTTCTCAGGGAGAAGTCACTTACACGGCACAAGAGATGAGACTTTGGGCCAGTCAGTTTTTTGTCAAACTAAAGATGACAATAAACTTGCACCATCAGTGGAAGACCTGTCTTTCCTCAGCATGATGGAGAAGGAGTTCTTCAAGGATTCCACAAACAGCTGGGTTGCACCACTGCCCTTTCGCAACCCACGAAGACGACTGCCCAATAACAGGGAGTATGCCATGAGCCGCTTTAAGTCACTACGCCGCACCCTAGATAAGCGCCCAGAGATGAAGTCTCACTTCACTGAGTTCATGCAAAAGATATTCCATAACCATCATGCAGAGTTGGCACCACCTCTGCAGGAAGGCAAAGAGTGCTGGTATCTGCCCTCATTCGGCATATATCATCCCCAGAAGCCCGGGCAGATTCGTGTTGTCTTTGACTCCAGTGCCCAGTACGATGGGGTCTCCCTAAATGATGTGCTGCTCTCTGGACCCGATCTGAACAACAGCCTGTTAGGTGTCCTTATGAGGTTCAGAAAGGATCCTGTAGCCATCACAGCAGACATCCAGCAAATGTTTCACTGCTTTCTGGTACGCGAAGACTGCAGGGATTTTCTACGTTTCCTTTGGCATCGTGACAATGACCTGAGCAAAGAGGTCATTGATTTCAGAATGAGGGTGCATGTCTTTGGAAACAGCCCATCGCCAGCTGTGGCCACTTATGGGCTCAGAGGCGCTGCACGTGAAGAGGAGAGGGAGTATGATAATGAGGTCCGACAGTTTGTGGAAAGAGATTTTTATGTGGACGATGCCTTGAAATCATTCCCCACAGAGGAGGAAGCAGTCACAGTCCTCCAACAAGCACAAAAGATGTTAGCAGTCTCAAACCTCAGGCTCCACAAGGTAGCCTCCAACAGAGCTAAAGTGATGGATGCCTTTCCAGTTGAGGACCGAGCCAAGGACATTCAAAATCTTGACCTGGCTGTAGATGAATTGCCTGATCAACGCAGTCTTGGGGTGAGATGGTACATCATGTCAGACTCATTCACATTTCACGTTCCTGAAACTGAGAAACCGTACACACGTAGAGGTGTGCTTTTCACGTCTCTTTGACCCCTTGGGCTTCCTGGCACCGGTAACTACCCAGGGACGACTGCTCCTCAGAGAGCTCTCAACACAAGCCAGTGAATGGGACCTGCCCCTTCCTGAGAGGTATGTGTGGCGAGTGGATGAAGTGGCGAGACTCACTCCAAGAGCTAAAAGAGTTGCATGTTCCACGCACATACTCAACCATGGCCCCCTCCAAAGCTCTACATACTGAGTTGTGTGTGTTCTCGGACGCTTCTGTTAAAGCCATTTCAGCTGTTGCTTATCTCAAGGTCACTGATCACAATGGGCACACTGAAGTAGGTTTCGTACTCGGCAAGGCAAGACTGGCCCCACAGTCAGAACTCACAATTCCCAGGTTGGAACTATGTGCTGCTGTTTTAGCTGTTGAGATCGCTGAGATCATTGTTGAAGAGATAGACCTGAAACTCGACTCAGTTAGGTTCTACACCGACAGCAAGGTTGTGTTGGGCTATATCCACAATCAGTCAAAACGCTTCTATGTCTTTGTGAGTAATAGAGTACAGCGCATTAGGAAGTCCACTCAACCCCAGCAATGGCATTATGTACCAACGGAACAGAATCCTGCTGACCATGGCTCACGATCTGTCCCAGCCTCCAAGCTCCACAGCACCACATGGCTAACTGGACCTTCTTTCCTCCATCGTCCTCCCAAACAGCTCCTAGATGGGCCAGAGGCATTTGAATTGATTGACCCTGACAGTGACATGGAGATTCGCCCAGAGGTGAAGGCCCTTTCCACCATCGTCTCTGAGAGCTACTTAGGCACAAAGCTGACTGGAGCGCTTCTCCAACTGGAAAGTTCTCATTAAGGCAGTGGCTCATCTGCATCACATTGCTCACTGCTTCACCCAGCCAGCAGGTGTTGGTAACTGTGTCGGATGGCACATCTGTAGCAAAGGTGCATCCAAGGATGTCCTAGAGAGAGCTGAAAACATCATTTTCAGAGATATGCAACACGATGCATATTCAGAGGAGTTAAAGTGCATTACTGCAAAACGTGATCTCCCATCACACAGTTCACTTCTGAAGCTTAAACCGAGTATTGACAGCAGTGGTCTACTCCGAGTTGGTGGGCGCATCAATCAGACAGGGTTTGAGGTGCGAGAAACAAACCCTCTCATAATCCCAGGAAGCCACCATGTCACAACTCTTCTCATAAGGCATCACCATGAAAGAGTGCAGCATCAGGGAAGGCACTTTACGGAAGGAGCTATAAGGGAAAGCGGGTTGTGGATAGTTGGTGGTAAACGACGCATTAGCAGCATAATTCGAAAGTGTGTTATGTGCCGGAAGCTCAGAGGTAAGGTTGAGGAGCAGCAAATGGCAGATCTGCCAGCAGAGAGACTGCAAATTGATCCTCCCTTCTCCTATGTTGGCCTAGATGTATTTGGCCCATGGGAAGTGACCACAAGACGCACAAGAGGTGGACAGGCAAACAGCAAGAGATGGGCAGTGCTGTTCACCTGCATGTGTACAAGGGCAGTACACATTGAGGTCATTGAGGAAATGAGCTCATCAAGTTTCATAAATGCACTTAGAAGGTTCTTTGCAATCCGTGGTCCTGCCAAACAATTACGGTCCGACCGTGGCACCAACTTTATTGGCGCATGTAGGGAGCTGAAGCTGGATACCTCGGAACAGATCAAAGTACAGGGGTACTTAGAAGACCAGAGGTGTACCTGGATCTTCAATCCACCACATTCTTCACATATGGGTGGCACATGGGAGCGCATGATCGGAGTGACGCGGCGTATACTCGATTCAATGCTTCTCCAGTCTGGGAAGGCACGACTCACTCACGAAGTCTTAACCACCCTTATGGCTGAAATTACAGCCATCATTAATGCACGACCACTCATTCCAGTTTCATCAGACCCAGAACATGCTCACATTCTGACACCATCCATGCTCTTAACTCAAAAGGCAGCCACATTGTTGGCCCCTCAGGGTGATATCAGCGAGGGAGAGATGCTCAAATATCAGTGGAAACGCGTCCAAAGTTTGGCTGATGAATTCTGGAGTAGGTGGCGGAAGGAGTTCCTTAGTACACTGCAAACCCGTCAGAAATGGCAGCACAAGAGGCCGGACATAAGAGATGGTGATGTTGTTCTTCTCAAAGATAAGCAATCCAGAAGGAACAAGTGGCCAGGGAGTTGTGGTGAAAGCTGTTCCCAGCAGAGATGGACTCATAAGGAAAGCTGAAGTGAAAGTCGTCCATGAAGGAGCGACGAAGGTCTTTTTAAGGCCCATATCAGAACTGGTTTACCTCTTATCATCAGATCAAGCTGTTTAGTTGAATGTAGTAGTGGTATCTTTAAGATACCAGACGGGCAGTGTTCTGGCCATGCCTGTTATTCAATGTTCTTTAGTGACTCCTGCTGGTTATTTACCATAGTGCAGTGTTACTGGGTTCTCTAGTGACTCCTGTTGGTCATTTATTGTAGTATAGTGTTTGAGCACTGATTTGTATTTCCTGTGTAACAGGAAGTTAGTTCAAGCAAACTACAAATGGCCTGTGTGCTCTAGTGAAGCTGATGTGTGTTCATCTGTTGCCATCCTTCATTCATAGCCCTTGAGAAGGCATCACCTGTAAGTACATGCATTGTGAAACGATGTATCTTTGATATAAGCACATTTTCTTGACCACTTTTTGTTATGATGTCGGTGAATTTAGTGAATCACTTGGGGTAGCCTTTTTTGGTTTATGTATACTAACAGATCAGTTCATTAATGCTCCATTAATTCTGTAACACTGATTTTGCTTAATACTTACCTGCTGGTCATGCTTATGTTATGTGATATGGTGTAAGTGAAGTTACAAACCAATACTGAACCAATATTGTTGTTTATGTATTTTTCAGTTTCACACTTTTCATACAAGTAAAGCATCTCAACATCACTTCATGGTCCTGAGAGTTACTGTATGGATGTGTTTAACTTGCTGGATAACTGAAGGGGGAAAACTGTACCAAACATCCCTTTCTCCTACATTTTCCTTGTCCAGTCTCCAAACCTTTCTAATCCCTCTTTCATTTCATCTTTTTGAACTTTCTTCTGCCATCTTTCTATTGTTCCTGCTAACACCGACCCTAGTGAGCCGGATTTACAATCCCTCCATTTATCCAAGCTTTTATGTTTAAGAAGCTTCTACACTGAGTGTATTACTCTGTGCGCTTGACCGTTGAGGGTTATCCCAGTCTATTCACTCGTTTTAACTCACCAACATCTGCAACACCTTAACTGAAGTATCCCTATTGTGCAAATCCCTCCAGTTATCCAAGCTTTTATGTGACATTTGGTAATGGGTTGATGACATCTTCAGACACATGAACCCGCTGATCTTTGAGAATCTGACTAACCAGCTCCGTCACAAGGTTTTGTGAATGCAGTTTAAGAAAAAAGTTTTGTGTTTAGATTTCTGAGAAAAGGACAGGAGGATTCAAAAAATGTGTTTTAACAATTGTGAAAACCTGTAAGATGGCACAGTTTTTCCCACTGTTGTGAGAGTTTTTCCCTCTGATGATAACACAGAGGTGAATGTGTTCTGAAAAATTCTGAACTGAACTCAGCAGAATTTGCGTCCCATTTATAATGGGCAGAATGCCTTTGATGTTTTGATCCTCTGAAGATATCATCACATCAAAGCCAAATCATGTCAAACTGACAATTCAGTAAACCCCGCCCCCAGAACACTGACTGTCCAATAGTAGCTTGGCAACTGTAACTAAGCATAACCAAGTGAGCAAACACGCAGACATTGGTAGATTATGATTAGCCGGTGTTACATTACCATTCAGTGAGCATAGCTAACCTAATGATATCACTCCTTTTCTCTGTTGACAATTTCTCTTTATATGAGAATTTGTCTCTCACTTATTGTTAATATATTTCTGATGATGAACAAGTGATGAATGACAAACAGCAAATCCCTTTTATGTGACATTTGAAACACTATTACACGTGTTATACAGAGAGGGTGAGTGGCACAGTGCCCAAGTGAGGACCCGATCAAGAAGCTTCTACACGGAGTCTATTACTCATTGCGCTTGACCGTTGAGGGTTATCCCAGTCTACTCACTCGTTTTAACTCGCCAACATCTGCAACACGTGTAATAGTGTTTCAAATGTCACATAAAAGCTTGGATAAATGGAGGGATTGTAAATCCGGCTCACTTGGGTCGGTGTTAGCAGGAACAATAGAAAGATGGTAGAAGAATTTCCAAAGGATGAAATGAAAGAGGGATTAGAAAGGTTTGGAGACTGGACAAGGAAAATGCAGGAGAAAGGGATGTTTGGAAGTTGTGAATGCGCTCCACCCACTCTGAGCAATTTCAACATGTTTATGAGGTAAGAGTTTTCTTTGATTTTTATGTTGATCTGTAGAGATAAAGTTGTTCATGAGAACACAGGGATAAGTTTGTTATTTTTCATGAAGATGTGAGGTGGTTTCCTACTCCATTGATATTTTCACTGTGCATGTGTCAGTGTATCGGACAGCATAGAGTGTTGTAGAATTCCTGCAATCACACAGATCTCAAGTGGTCGTGTACACGCAGGGTTTGGAATAGCACAATAGGGATACTTCAGTTAAGGTGTTGCAGATGTTGGTGAGTTAAAACGAGTGAGTAGACTGGGATAACCCTCAACGGTCAAGCGCAATGAGTAATACACTCCGTGTAGAAGCTTCTTGATCGGGTCCTCACTTGGGCACTGTGCCACTCACCCTCTCTGTATAACACGTGTAATAGTGTTTCAAATGTCACATAAAAGCTTGGATAAATGGAGGGATTGTAAATCCGGCTCACTTGGGTCGGTGTTAGCAGGAACAATAGAAAGATGGCAGAAGAAAGTTCCAAAGGATGAAATGAAAGAGGAATTAGAAAGGTTTTGAGACTGGACAAGGAAAATGCAGGAGAAAGGGATGTTTGAAAGTTGTGAATGCGCTCCACCCACTCTGAGCCCCAATTTTGTGTGTATAACCAAGCAGCTCTGTACCTGCCTCTGCCACAGCGTTGGGTAACGTATTGCGTATTGCGTCACTTCCTGTTCTTGCACTACTCATTCACTTGCTAGCGTAGGTGTTCGGTGGTATTGGTGTACTTCAGTCGACATATTTTGTGTTAGCTTTTACTGTGGTTGGTTCTTACAAATAAGTACACAAGCACTTTAGGAAAAGTTTATTAACCGCACGATCATCTAGATTCTTTCCTTTTCCGATCCCCGTCCTGTTTGTCGTTGAGCTTCGCTTAGTGCTAACATGGCTGTAGCTCCCACAGTAACACGAGGAAACGGAGTTTTCTTTTAAACTACAGGGCGTTCTTTATTCAGCTTCGTCCCGTGAAAACTGACAATAACAAACAACAAATAAATTTATATGAATCATATTAGACAAAACAAAGTTAATATTAACAATTTAGAAGACGACTACGTAACTCTACAATATTGAGAGACATAAGCTTACCTCGCTGGCAGCTTGTTACCAAAAGGAGCTAGGTTCGTTGCACACAAAGGTTCATCACTCTTCATAACATTTCTTCAAGAACAATATTCCACAACCGGGGTCCATTCAAACGTTAAATGACCCGCGTTACATTCTTCTCTTGCAATATTCATCAAATACATCTCACACATAAAGCTTAAGCCTTCTTTGGTCCTGGTAGGCGAAAACTGGATTACCGCTGTTTTTCAAGATATCCCTTTCCTGTACGTCCCTGAATTATGTCCCCCAGGAAGTAGAATAGAAGATTCCACCCCAATACAACACAAAAATATACTGCGCACCATGAAAACCATGCTCACCATAAACAAATGAAATAACCATATTAATTTATATATTGGAAATATTATTCATGCCATTTAGGTAACTGATGACAGTTATACTCCCACCAAAATCTTCTGTGATTTTATTTTCATTTCTTTATTCCTAATGTGAAGCTATATGAACTTGTGATGAACTTATTTATAACCTTTTATTTACTAACTTTAAGATTCAACTACTGCTTATAAGCTTATAATGACAGGATGAAAGTGTAAACTCAGGCCTTCAATCTGCTTCCAGTAGTGTAACAGTCTTCTGGATGCGTTTCTTTGCGTTTCTTTGTTCCTTGGTCCACTTCTGTCGATACTGAAGATTCAAGAGATATTCTCTCTTCCATCGCAACCAGAAACTGTTGGCCAGGAACTAAACACGACGCCATCTTTTACGAAGATAAAGATCCTCTCTAACAAATCGTCCAGGAGGTGGAGCGATTACTGTAGACTTCATGGTCAAAATGTGATTAGGTGTCAGGGGCTCGGGGCAAGAAGCATCACAGAGGTAATCAGTGGTTAAAGGCCTGCTGTTGATCACAGCCATGACTTCATACAAAAATGTCCTAACAGAAGAACAGTCAAGTTGTTTGGATGACTGCTCCAGGATTGATGTTAAGACACTTCTGATGCCAAATGTGACTGAATTAGACAGAAAACATGGTTTGAACTCTGTTTCTCTCAAATTCCAGCTTATTTCACAAGAAGGACTTTAAAACCTATTTTCAGAGAGGAAACATGAGTTTCACCATTTTGACTATGCTTTATTTGATTGCTGTGAAAAATCAAGTTTTTGACTTAGTATTAGTCAAATGTGACTGAATTAGACAGAAAACATGGTTTGGCCTTTTGTTCTCTCAATTTCCAGGTGATCACATAACAAGTATTTTATGGCCTGATTTCAGTAGTTTAAGCATATTGAGTGCAGTTTCCTCACAAGACTGCACTATCAAGGTTTTGGCTCAGCAATAGTCAGATGTGACTGAATTAGACAGAAAACACAGTTTTATGTCTGTTTCTCTCAATTTCCAGCTTATTTCACAAGACACATTTTAAAAGTTGTTTTCAGCGAGGAAACACGAGTTTCCTCACTTTGAGTGCAGTTTTCTAACAGACCTGTGCACAATGAAGTGTTTGGCTTTGTTTCAGGCAAATGTGACTGGATTCGACAGAAAGTATGGTTTGACCTCAGTTTCTCTGTTTCTCTGAAAGTCCAGCTGATGAAAGAGAAAGTACTTTTTGGCCTGTGTTCAGTGAGTTAACTTGAGTTTCAGCATTTTGAGTGCACTTTCCTCACAGAAGTGTGCACAGTCAAAGTTTTGGCTTAGATGTAGTCGAGTGTGACTGAATTAGACAGACAACATGGCTGGACATCTGTTTCTCTCAAATTCCAGCTGATTTCACAAGAAGCACCATAAACCAGTTTTCAGTGAGGAAACATGAGTTTCACCTTGTTGAGTGCAGTTTTCTCACAGAAGTGTGTACAATCAAGTTTTTGGCAAAGATATTGTCAAATGTGACTGAATTAGACAGAAAACATGGTTTGAACTCTGTTTCTCTCAAATTCCAGCTTATTTCACAAGAAGCACTTTAAAACCTATTTTCAGTGAGGAAACATGAGTTTCACCATTTTGACTACGCTTTATTTGATTGCTGTGAAAAATCAAGTTTTTGACTTAGTATTAGTCAAATGTGACTGAATTAGACAGAAAACATGGTTTGGCCTTTTGTTCTCTCAATTTCCAGGTGATCACATAACAAGTATTTTATGGCCTGATTTCAGTAGTTTAAGCATATTGAGTGCAGTTTCCTCACAAGACTGCACAATCAAGGTTTTGGCTCAGCAATAGTCAGATGTGACTGAATTAGACAGAAAACACAGTTTATGTCTGTTTCTCTCAATTTCCAGCTTATTTCACAAGACGCATTTTAAAAGTTGTTTTCAGCGAGGAAACACGAGTTTCCTCACTTTGAGTGCAGTTTTCTAACAGACCTGTGCACAATGAAGTGTTTGGCTTTGTTTCAGGCAAATGTGACTGGATTCGACAGAAAGTATGGTTTGACCTCAGTTTCTCTGTTTCTCTCAAAGTCCAGCTGATGAAGGAGAAAGTACTTTTTGGCCTGTGTTCAGTGAGTTAACTTGACTTTCAGCATTTTGAGTGCACTTTCCTCACAGAAGTGTGCACAGTCAAAGTTTTGGCTTAGATGTAGTCGAGTGTGACTGAATTAGACGGACAACATGGCTGGACCTCTGTTTCTCTCAAATTCCAGCTGATTTCACAAGAAGCACCATAAACCAGTTTTCAGTGAGGAAACATGAGTTTCACCATTTTGACTACACTTTATTTGATTGCTGTGAAAAATCAAGTTTTTGACTTAGTATTAGTCAGATGTGACTGAATTAGACAGAAAACACAGTTTTATGTCTGTTTCTCTCAATTTCCAGCTTATTTCACAAGACGCATTTTAAAAGTTGTTTTCAGCGAGGAAACACGAGTTTCCTCACTTTGAGTGCAGTTTTCTAACAGACCTGTGCACAATGAAGTGTTTGGCTTTGTTTCAGGCAAATGTGACTGGATTCGACAGAAAGTATGGTTTGACCTCAGTTTCTCTGTTTCTCTGAAAGTCCAGCTGATGAAAGAGAAAGTACTTTTTGGCCTGTGTTCAGTGAGTTAACTTGACTTTCAGCATTTAGAGTGCACTTTCCTCACAGAAGTGTGCACAGTCAAAGTTTTGGCTTAGATGTAGTCGAGTGTGACTGAATTAGACGGACAACATGGCTGGACCTCTGTTTCTCTCAAATTCCAGCTGATTTCACAAGAAGCACCATAAACCAGTTTTCAGTGAGGAAACATGAGTTTCACCATTTTGACTACTCTTTATTTGATTGCTGTGAAAAATCAAGTTTTTGACTTAGTATTAGTCAAACGTGACTGAATTAGACAGAAAACACAGTTTTATGTCTGTTTCTCTCAATTTCCAGCTTATTTCACAAGAAGCACTTTAAAACCTATTTTCAGTGAGGAAACATGAGTTTCACCATTTTGACTATGCTTTATTTGATTGCTGTGAAAAATCAAGTTTTTGACTTAGTATTAGTCAAATGTGACTGAATTAGACAGAAAACATGGTTTGGCCTTTTGTTCTCTCAATTTCCAGGTGATCACATAACAAGTATTTTATGGCCTGATTTCAGTAGTTTAAGCATATTGAGTGCAGTTTCCTCACAAGACTGCACAATCAAGGTTTTGGCTCAGCAATAGTCAGATGTGACTGAATTAGACAGAAAACACAGTTTTATGTCTGTTTCTCTCAATTTCCAGCTTATTTCACAAGACGCATTTTAAAAGTTGTTTTCAGCGAGGAAACACGAGTTTCCTCACTTTGAGTGCAGTTTTCTAACAGACCTGTGCACAATGAAGTGTTTGGCTTTGTTTCAGGCAAATGTGACTGGATTTGACAGAAAGTATGGTTTGACCTCAGTTTCTCTGTTTCTCTGAAAGTCCAGCTGATGAAAGAGAAAGTACTTTTTGGCCTGTGTTCAGTGAGTTAACTTGACTTTCAGCATTTTGAGTGCACTTTCCTCACAGAAGTGTGCACAGTCAAAGTTTTGGCTTAGATGTAGTCGAGTGTGACTGAATTAGACGGACAACATGGCTGGACCTCTGTTTCTCTCAAATTCCAGCTGATTTCACAAGAAGCACCATAAACCAGTTTTCAGTGAGGAAACATGAGTTTCACCTTGTTGAGTGCAGTTTTCTCACAGAAGTGTGTACAATCAAGTTTTTGGCAAAGATATTGTCAAATGTGACTGAATTAGACAGAAAACATGGTTTGAACTCTGTTTCTCTCAAATTCCAGCTTATTTCACAAGAAGGACTTTAAAACCTATTTTCAGTGAGGAAACATGAGTTTCACCATTTTGACTACGCTTTATTTGATTGCTGTGAAAAATCAAGTTTTTGACTTAGTATTAGTCAAATGTGACTGAATTAGACAGAAAACATGGTTTGGCCTTTTGTTCTCTCAATTTCCAGGTGATCACATAACAAGTATTTTATGGCCTGATTTCAGTAGTTTAAGCATATTGAGTGCAGTTTCCTCACAAGACTGCACTATCAAGGTTTTGGCTCAGCAATAGTCAGATGTGACTGAATTAGACAGAAAACACAGTTTTATGTCTGTTTCTCTCAATTTCCAGCTTATTTCACAAGACGCATTTTAAAAGTTGTTTTCAGCGAGGAAACACGAGTTTCCTCACTTTGAGTGCAGTTTTCTAACAGACCTGTGCACAATGAAGTGTTTGGCTTTGTTTCAGGCAAATGTGACTGGATTCGACAGAAAGTATGGTTTGACCTCAGTTTCTCTGTTTCTCTGAAAGTCCAGCTGATGAAAGAGAAAGTACTTTTTGGCCTGTGTTCAGTGAGTTAACTTGAGTTTCAGCATTTAGAGTGCACTTTCCTCACAGAAGTGTGCACAGTCAAAGTTTTGGCTTAGATGTAGTCGAGTGTGACTGAATTAGACAGACAACATGGCTGGACCTCTGTTTCTCTCAAATTCCAGCTGATTTCACAAGAAGCACCATAAACCAGTTTTCAGTGAGGAAACATGAGTTTCACCTTGTTGAGCAGTGGACCTTTCCTGTTGTGCTCACTGCTCTAAGATATGAGCACACTCCATAGCCTGATGTACTGGCGTCCGAGAAATGGTGCATACACTTCCTGCCGTGCCTTGGCAGCCTTTAGTTTCTTGACTGTCTCCAATCGTTCTATCTCTCTGCGCTTGGCTTCTAACATCTGCCTTCTCTTCTCATTTTCAACTTCTCGTTCTGCTTGAAGTCTCTTATCTTCAGCTTCAAGCCTTTGCAATTCTTTAAAATGCTGCTCTTGCTCGTGAAAGACTTCTAGCGTGGCTTCATTAGCAGCAGCTTCGGCTGCTGCATCTTGTCTCTTCAGTGATGACAGGCTTGAGGATCTTGAACTAATTACTGAACCAACGTGGGAGCGATGCACAGATCTTGAGTGACTAGAGATGATGCTCTGTGTATCAGGCCTTAGCTTTAGAGACCTTGCACTTTTGAAATCTTCTTGCTCATTGCTAGCTAGACAGCCATTTGCAGCTTCAACGATTTCCTTGGTTACTTCTTCACAAGTGTCTATTCTACGACGCATGTCTTGGTGTGGTGTTTGAACACGACGTATGTCTTCATAAATCTGCTCTAACTCAGTTGAGGCTTTTCTTATCTTAGCTGCATGTTCCTGTAGCATAGCTTTCGAATTACAGGTCTTAGAAGATTGTTTGGCATCTTTAACGAGTACCTTCCACTTTTCATAGTTCGAATTGAACCTGCGTTCCAGTCTTTTTATTTGCTCTTCCTGCAGTTCTTGGCCCTTCTCTGTCAACTTACGGAATCTTCGGCCTTGCGGCCCTTCTTGTGAGCAGTTGAGACTGGATGCCGCAATTTTGATCACACATGAATGCTCTGACTCATCTAATATTACATCTTGTTCCTTGCCAGCATCTTCTTTGGTGGGTGTCTGTACGATCTGTTTTACACTTTCTCTGTCATTCTCAACTAGACTACCTGACTCAGACATTTTAATGGACCGTCTCTTTCTTAATGAATTCAAATTACCTTTAAGTTAGAGAAAAGGAAGTAAGTTATTCCCGTTTTATGTCTAACTTTCTGCTTAAATGCAACAGGACTGCAATATTTATCAAAAGTAACCTTGTTAACTTAAAGTTAGGTTGTCAAAAGATTGGAATTAAAACAAAAAAAAAAATTATCATAAATTCAGCTTACTTAGTCAGGTTTTAGTAATTATAGTTTAAACTAAATAAGAGTAAACTTTACATTAAGCCTTATTCAACTATAAACATTCTCTATTTAAAAGAGCATTTGAAATAACTGTTATGTTAGTCACACACATGCATATGATCATGCATAATGGCTACAACCTGCCATTATGGTATTGAACTTGCCTAAGCCTAAATGGACCATCATCAAACCAAGAGTTATTAGCCAACAAAGAAAACATAGATTGACCTAGATATGAACACGGTCACCGAAGTCTCTGAAATGTCCGTTCAAAATGTTGAGCCTACGCTAGCAAAACAATGGCACCTGCACCGTACTGCGGACTGCAAAGTAGCTCTCGTGCGTCTCATCTCAGAAGAAGCGCTGAGGAATGCGATGCGATGGCGATGACTTGCCGCTTGCTTCTCCACACGCCTTGGGTCTTGACATCGAGTTTTCACTGTAGCTCCCACAGTAACACGAGGAAACGGAGTTTTCTTTTAAACTACAGGGCGTTCTTTATTCAGCTTCGTCCCGTGAAAACTGACAATAACAAACAACAAATAAATTTATATGAATCATATTAGACAAAACAAAGTTAATATTAACAATTTAGAAGACGACTATGTAACTCTACAATATTGAGAGACATAAGCTTACCTCGCTGGCAGCTTGTTACCAAAAGGAGCTAGGTTCGTTGCACACAAAGGTTCATCACTCTTCATAACATTTCTTCAAGAACAATATTCCACAACCGGGGTCCATTCAAACGTTAAATGACCCGCGTTACATTCTTCTCTTGCAATATTCATCAAATACATCTCACGCATAAAGCTTAAGCCTTCTTTGGTCCTGGTAGGCGAAAACTGGATTACCGCTGTTTTTCAAGATATCCCTTTCCTGTACGTCCCTGAATTATGTCCCCCAGGAAGTAGAATAGAAGATTCCACCCCAATACAACACAAAAATATACTGCGCACCATGAAAACCATGCTCACCATAAACAAATGAAATAACCATATTAATTTATATATTGGAAATATTATTCATGCCATTTAGGTAACTGATGACAGTTATAATGGCTTCTTCCACTCACTCTCCCTCTGCCTCTCCCTCTCCCGTCTTCTGTAAGGTGTGTGAAATGTTTAGCTATTCCTCTGCCTCCTTTAGTGAGAGTGAGATGTGTAGAAAGTGTAGCTTATTCATAGCCTTGGAGGCGAGGCTAACTGAGTTAGAGGCCCGGCTTCGTACTGTAGATCATAGTCCATTAGTCCCGACAGCTAGCCAGCAGCAGTTAGCCTGTGCGGACCGGCCTACTTTACCTACTTTAGCTGATGTCAGCCGCCCCCCGGCAGCCCCCGAGCAGCCGGGAAGTCAGGGAGGTTGGGTGGCGGTTCAAAAGAAGCGTAGTCCAAAACAAAGGCCCGTGGTTCACCACCAACCGCTTCATGTGTCTAACCGCTTTTCCCCACTCAGCGACACACCCGCTGAGAAACCGACCCTGGTTATTGGCGATTCTGTTTTGCGATATGTGAAGCCGACACCAGCGACCATGGTCAAATGCATCCCGGGGGCCAGAGCGGGCGACATAGAGGGCAATTTAAAGCTGCTGGCGAGAGATAAGAGTAAATATGGTAAGATTATAATTCACGTCGGCGCTAATGACACTCGGCTACGCCAGTCGGAGGTCACCAAAGTCAATATTGAGTCGGTGTGTAATTTGGCAAAAACCATGTCGGACTCCGTAGCATTCTCTGGTCCCCTCCCGAATCTGACCAGTGATGATATGTTTAGCCGCATGTCATCGCTCCGTCGCTGGCTGTCACGGTGGTGTCCAGAAAACAACGTGGCCTTTATAGATAACTGGGAGACTTTCTGGGGAAAACCTGGCCTCATTAGCAGAGACGGAATTCATCCCACTTGGGGTGGTGCGGCTCTTATTTCTACCAATATGGCCAAGTTTATTAGACAACCAACACCCTGACAACCCAGGGTCGAGGCCAGGAAGTAGAGTCGCTGTCTTACACACTTCTCTGCTGCTTCTGTAGGACTGCCGCCCTCCGTTAAAATTAGAATAAATAAAAATATAAATGCACACAGTAATACTAAGTTTAACAATCCCATAGAAATAGTGTCAGTGCCTCGTCCTCCCATAGTCCAACCAGCACAAAATTTAAGAAGTGTTAATCATAATAACCTCATAAAAATACAAACTAGCAAATATTTAGAGCCAAAAAATAGGACAGTCAGATGTGGATTATTAAATATACGATCCCTCCACTCTAAATCCCTCCTAGTCAGTGATCTAATTATTGATCATCAGTCTGATATATTCTGCCTCACTGAGACTTGGTTACGGGACGAAGAATATGTTAGTCTAAATGAATCAACTCCATCTGGTTATATTAACTATCATGTTCCTCGAGGCACAGGGCGAGGAGGAGGAGTGGCAGCAATCTACCATTCCAGTCTTCAGATTAACCCCAAACCTGCCCAAAATGCAGGGCTACTTGTGGTTCCTAGAGTCCTCAAAAGTAGATTGGGAACCAGAGCCTTTAGTTATCAAGCTCCTCTACTATGGAACCATCTTCCGGTTTCGGTCCGGGAGGCGGACACCCTCTCTATATTTAAGAGTAGACTAAAAACTTTCCGCCGGGGGCCCTCCCATGACGCACTGAGCCCTATCTTCCTCTCCCTCTCCTTCTGCACACATTCATGTCCCATTAATATTACTAACAAATAAAGAATTCTGATTCTGATTCTCAACTCCTTCCCTGGAGTCCCTGTGCTTTCTTGTCCCGCAGATTCCTAGCGATCATGACTGGACCTCCTGCTGCGGTCCAGCTGTCGTCCTGCCCAAAACCTACTGCAATTACTACTGTTTAGTCATAATCTGATTTAAATCTGTTACGACTCAGTACAGCTACTACCATTATTGTTACTACCATTGTTATCAAAATCACCATAATACCTTCTGTATACTTCATTGTCATTATCATTATCTACATTTCGATATGCATCTCTGCTTGTGTGCTCCTTCTCTCACACCCCACCCCCTCTGCCTCTCTCCCTTGCTCTCTCTGTCGCTCTCCTGCTCTCTCTCTCTCTCTCTCTCTCTCTCTTTCAACCCAACCGGTCAAGGCAGATGGCCGCCCATCTTGAGCCGGGGTCTGCTCCGAGGTTCCTGCCTTCTAAAAGGCAGTTTTTCCTCGCCACTGTCGCCAAGTGCTTGCTCAAGGGGGAATGTTGGGCTCTCTCTATTTTACAATTTAATTAAAGAGTTTGGTCTAGACCTGCTCTAATTGGAAAGTGTCATGAGATAACTTTTATTGTGAATTGGCGCTATATAAATAAACTGAATTGAATTGAATTGAATTGAATTGAATTGATTTACAATCCCTCCATTTATCCAAGCTTTTATGTGACATTTGAAACACTATTACACGTGTTATACAGAGAGGGTGAGTGGCACAGTGCCCAAGTGAGGACCCGATCAAGAAGCTTCTACACGGAGTCTATTACTCTGTGCGCTTGACCGTTGAGGGTTATCCCAGTCTACTCACTCGTTTTAACTCACCAACATCCGCAACACCTTGACTGAAGTATCCTTTTTATGCTGTTCCAAACCCTGCGTCTACACAACCACTTGAGATCTGTGTGAGTGCATTAATTCTCCAACACCCTATATTGTCCGATACACTGACACATGCACAGTGAAAATATCAATGGAGTAGGAAACCACCTCACATCTTCATGAAAAATAACAAACTTATCCCTGTGTTCTCATGAACAACTTTATCTCTATAGATCAACATAAAAATCAAATAAAACTCTTACCTCATAAACATGTTGAAATTGCTCAGAGTGGGTGGAGCGCATTCACAACTTCTGTTCTGGCCATGCCTGTTATTCAATGTTCTTTAGTGACTCCTGCTGGTTATTTACCATAGTGCAGTGTTACTGGGTTCTCTAGTGACTCCTGTTGGTCATTTATTGTAGTATAGTGTTTGAGCACTGATTTGTATTTCCTGTGTAACAGGAAGTTAGTTCAAGCCAACTAAAAATGGCCTGTGTGCTCTAGTGAAGCTGATGTGTGTTCATCTGTTGCCATCCTTCATTCATAGCCCCTGAGAAGGCATCACCTGTAAGTACATGCATTGTGAAACGATGTATCTTTGATATAAGCACATTTTCTTGACCACTTTTTGTTATGATGTCGGTGAATTTAGTGAATCACTTGGGGTAGCCTTTTTTGGTTTATGTATACTAACAGATCAGTTCATTAATGCTCCATTAATTCTGTAACACTGATTTTGCTTAATACTTACCTGCTGGTCATGCTTATGTTATGTGATATGGTGTAAGTGAAGTTGCAAACCAATACTGAACCAATATTGTTGTTTATGTATTTTTCAGTTTCACACTTTTCATACAAGTAAAGCATCTCAACATCACTTCATGGTCCTGAGAGTTACTGTATGGATGTGTTTAACTTGCTGGATAACTGAAGGGGGAAAACTGTACCAAACATCCCTTTCTCCTACATTTTCCTTGTCCAGTCTCCAAACCTTTCTAATCCCTCTTTCATTTCATCTTTTTAAACTTTCTTCTGCCATCTTTCTCTTGTTCCTGCTAACACCGACCCTAGTGAGCCGGATTTACAATCCCTCCATTTATCCAAGCTTTTATGTGACACGTGTTATACAGAGAGGGTGAGTGGCACAGTGCCCAAGTGAGGACCCGATCAAGAAGCTTCTACACGGAGTCTATTACTCTGTGCGCTTGACCGTTGAGGGTTATCCCAGTCTATTCACTCGTTTTAACTCACCAACTTCCGCAACACCTTAACTGAAGTATCCTTTTTGTGCTATTCCAAACCCTGTGTGTACACGACCACTTGAGATCTATGTGATTGTAGGAATTCTACAACACCCTATGCTGTTCGATACACTGACACATGCACAGTGAAAATATCAATGGAATAGGAAATCAAAGAAAACTCTTATCTCATAAACATGTTGAAATTGCTCAGAGTGGGTGGAGCGCATTCACAACTTCCAAACATCCCTTTCTCCTACATTTTCCTTGTCCAGTCTCCAAACCTTTCTAATCCCTCTTTCATTTCATCCTTTGGAACTTTCTTCTGCCATCTTTCTATTGTTCCTGCCAACACGGACCCAAGGGAGCCGGATTTACAGTCCCTCCATTTATCCAAGCTTTTATGTGACATTTGAAACACTATTACACGTGTTATACAGAGAGGGTGAGTGGCACAGTGCCCAATTGAGGACCCGATCAAGAAGCTTCTACACGGAGTCTATTACTCTGTGCGCTTGACCGTTGAGGGTTATCCCAGTCTATTCACTCGTTTTAACTCACCAACATCTGCAACACCTTAACTGAAGTATCCCTATTGTGCTAATCCCTCCAGTTATCCAAGCTTTTATGTGACATTTGGTAATGGGTTGATGACATCTTCAGACACATGAACCCGCTGATCTTTGAGAATCTGACTAACCAGCTCCGTCACAAGGTTTTGTGAATGCAGTTTAAGAAAAAAGTTTTGTGTTTAGATTTCTGAGAAAAGGACAGGAGGTTTCAAAAAATGTGTTTTAACAATTGTGAAAACCTGTAAGATGGCACAGTTTTTCCCACTGTTGTGAGAGTTTTTCCCTCTGATGATAACACAGAGGTGAATGTGTTCTGAAAAATTCTGAACTGAACTCAGCAGAATTTGCGTCCCATTTATAATGGGCAGAATGCCTTTGATGTTTTGATCCTCTGAAGATATCATCACATCAAAGCCAAATCATGTCAAACTGACAATTCAGTAAACCCCGCCCCCAGAACACTGACTGTCCAATAGTAGCTTGGCAACTGTAACTAAGCATAACCAAGTGAGCAAACACGCAGACATTGGTAGATTATGATTAGCCGGTGTTACATTACCATTCAGTGAGCATAGCTAACCTAATGATATCACTCCTTTTCTCTGTTGACAATTTCTCTTTATATGAGAATTTGTCTCTCACTTATTGTTAATATATTTCTGATGATGAACAAGTGATGAATGACAAACAGCAAATCCCTTTTATGTGACATTTGAAACACTATTACACGTGTTATACAGAGAGGGTGAGTGGCACAGTGCCCAAGTGAGGACCCGATCAAGAAGCTTCTACACGGAGTCTATTACTCATTGCGCTTGACCGTTGAGGGTTATCCCAGTCTACTCACTCGTTTTAACTCACCAACATCTGCAACACGTGTAATAGTGTTTCAAATGTCACATAAAAGCTTGGATAAATGGAGGAATTGTAAATCCGGCTCACTTGGGTCGGTGTTAGCAGGAACAATAGAAAGATGGTAGAAGAATTTCCAAAGGATGAAATGAAAGAGGTATTAGAAAGGTTTGGAGACTGGACAAGGAAAATGCAGGAGAAAGGGATGTTTGGAAGTTGTGAATGCGCTCCACCCACTCTGAGCAATTTCAACATGTTTATGAGGTAAGAGTTTTCTTTGATTTTTATGTTGATCTGTAGAGATAAAGTTGTTCATGAGAACACAGGGATAAGTTTGTTATTTTTCATGAAGATGTGAGGTGGTTTCCTACTCCATTGATATTTTCACTGTGCATGTGTCAGTGTATCGGACAGCATAGAGTGTTGTAGAATTCCTGCAATCACACAGATCTCAAGTGGTCGTGTACACGCAGGGTTTGGAATAGCACAATAGGGATACTTCAGTTAAGGTGTTGCAGATGTTGGTGAGTTAAAACGAGTGAGTAGACTGGGATAACCCTCAACGGTCAAGCGCAATGAGTAATACACTCCGTGTAGAAGCTTCTTGATCGGGTCCTCACTTGGGCACTGTGCCACTCACCCTCTCTGTATAACACGTGTAATAGTGTTTCAAATGTCACATACAAACTTGGATAAATGGAGGGATTGTAAATCCGGCTCACTTGGGTCGGTGTTAGCAGGAACAATAGAAAGATGGCAGAAGAAAGTTCCAAAGGATGAAATGAAAGAGGAATTAGAAAGGTTTTGAGACTGGACAAGGAAAATGCAGGAGTAAGGGATGTTTGAAAGTTGTGAATGCGCTCCACCCACTCTGAGCCCCAATTTTGTGTGTATAACCAAGCAGCTCTGTACCTGCCTCTGCCACAGCGTTGGGTAACGTATTGCGTATTGCGTCACTTCCTGTTCTTGCACTACTCATTCACTTGCTAGCGTAGGTGTTCGGTGGTATTGGTGTACTTCAGTCGACATATTTTGTGTTAGCTTTTACTGTGGTTGGTTCTTACAAATAAGTACACAAGCACTTTAGGAAAAGTTTATTAACCGCACGATCATCTAGATTCTTTCCTTTTCCGATCCCCGTCCTGTTTGTCGTTGAGCTTCGCTTAGTGCTAACATGGCTGTAGCTCCCACAGTAACACGAGGAAACGGAGTTTTCTTTTAAAACTACAGGGCGTTCTTTATTCAGCTTCGTCCCGTGAAAACTGACAATAACAAACAACAAATAAATTTATATGAATCATATTAGGACAAAACTAAGTTAATATTAACAATTTAGAAGACGACTACGTAACTCTACAATATTGAGAGACATAAGCTTACCTCGCTGGCAGCTTGTTACCAAAAGGAGCTAGGTTCGTTGCACACAAAGGTTCATCACTCTTCATAACATTTCTTCAAGAACAATATTCCACAACCGGGGTCCATTCAAACGTTAAATGACCCGCGTTACATTCTTCTCTTGCAATATTCATCAAATACATCTCACACATAAAGCTTAAGCCTTCTTTGGTCCTGGTAGGCGAAAACTGGATTACCGCTGTTTTTCAAGATATCCCTTTCCTGTACGTCCCTGAATTATGTCCCCCAGGAAGTAGAATAGAAGATTCCACCCCAATACAACACAAAAATATACTGCGCACCATGAAAACCATGCTCACCATAAACAAATGAAATAACCATATTAATTTATATATTGGAAATATTATTCATGCCATTTAGGTAACTGATGACAGTTATACTCCCACCAAAATCTTCTGTGATTTTATTTTAATTTCTTTATTCCTAATGTGAAGCTATATGAACTTGTGATGAACTTATTTATAACCTTTTATTTACTAACTTTAAGATTCAACTACTGCTTATAAGCTTATAATGACAGGATGAAAGTGTAAACTCAGGCCTTCAATCTGCTTCCAGTAGTGTAACAGTCTTCTGGATGCGTTTCTTTGCGTTTCTTTGTTCCTTGGTCCACTTCTGTCGATGCTGAAGATTCAAGAGATATTCTCTCTTCCATCGCAACCAGAAACTGTTGGCCAGGAACTAAACACGACGCCATCTTTTACGAAGATAAAGATCCTCTCTAACAAATCGTCCAGGAGGTGGAGCGATTACTGTAGACTTCATGGTCAAAATGTGATTAGGTGTCAGGGGCTCGGGGCAAGAAGCATCACAGAGGTAATCAGTGGTTAAAGGCCTGCTGTTGATCACAGCCATGACTTCATACAAAAATGTCCTAAGAGAAGAACAGTCAAGTTGTTTGGATGACTGCTCCAGGATTGATGTTAAGACACTTCTGATGGTGCGGATTTGCCTTTCCCAAACTCCGCCCATATGACTTGAAGCTGGTGTATTCATGATAAACTCGCATCCTTCTGCTTTGAACTTCTCTTCTTTCATTTCAGTTAATGCCTCAGCAAACTCTCTCCTAGCACCAACAAAGTTTGTACCCTGATCACATCTTAACTGACGAATTGGCCCGCGAATGGAAATGGCAGCACGAAGTGCATTAATGAAGGAGTCAGTAGACAGATCATCGAGCATTTCAATGTGCACTGCTCTAGAAGCCATACAGGTAAGTAGAAGTCCATAGCGTTTGAGCTCTTTTCTTCCTTCCCTGACATAAAATGGCCCGAAACAATCCATCCCACAATAGGTGAAGGGAGGGGCCTCTTCTGTGCGCTCAACAGGAAGATCTGCCATCTTTTGTTGTTCTGGGGACCTTCTTAATTTCCTGCATCTGGTGCACTTGTAGATGTATGATGACACAGACCCAAGGATCCATATCCCATTAGCACGGAGCTCGTTCATAGTCAAAGCACGTCCTTGATGGTACACTTTCTCGTGATAATGTTTTATAAAGAGTGATGACAAGTAGCTGTCTCGAGGAAGGATCGCGGGATGCTTCACATGTGGATGGAGGGCTGCATGAGTCAAGCGCCCACCTACTCTGAGGACACCTTCCTTGTCCAGAAATGGACTCTGCAGCTTGTTCATTACTTCACTACGCTCACCGTTGCCATGTCTCAAGTGCTGCATTTCTTGAGCAAAGCTATCCTTTTGTACCATCCTTATAAGCATTGATTCTGCTTCTCTTCTTTCCTCCAAAGTTGTGGCTTCACTTGACTTTCGCTGTAGTCCCTTGGCTTGCTTTACTCTGCGTGTCAGTCTAGCTACAGCCCTGACTAGTCTTGACCAGTCTGAGAAGTTGTGCATACGATCCAGAAGTGGAACATCTTCGTGGACTTGAATGTCATGAACATAAGCCTCTTTGACTTCAGGATCAGCACTTGAAATTTCTCCCACCATGGCATCTTCAGCAGGCAGCTCTTTCTGCCACAAAAATGCTGGGCCTGTGAACCAGTTGGAAACCTTAAGTTGCTGTGCTGCGAGACCCCTAGATGCATAGTCCGCAGGGCTGTCTTCAGAAGCCACATATCGCCATTGATCAGGTTCTGTGCTTTGTTTGATGCGCTGCACCCGGTTAGCCACAAAGACATGAAACCTTCTGGCGTCATTGTTGATATATCCTATGACTACCTTAGAATCAGTCCAAAAAAATTCATGTAGGGAGTCAATTTCAAGTTCCTTTTTCAGCAAGTCACTGATGCGAACAGCTGTGACTGCTGCTGAAAGCTCCAGTCTTGGTATAGTAGTGACCTTGCTAGGTGCAACTCTTGCCTTCGCCATGACCAAAGTTGTGCTCACTGCTCTAAGATATGAGCACACTCCATAGCCTGATGTACTGGCGTCCGAGAAATGGTGCATACACTTCCTGCCGTGCCTTGGCAGCCTTTAGTTTCTTGACTGTCTCCAATCGTTCTATCTCTCTGCGCTTGGCTTCTAACATCTGCCTTCTCTTCTCATTTTCAACTTCTCGTTCTGCTTGAAGTCTCTTATCTTCAGCTTCAAGCCTTTGCAATTCTTTAAAATGCTGCTCTTGCTCGTGAAAGACTTCTAGCGTGGCTTCATTAGCAGCAGCTTCGGCTGCTGCATCTTGTCTCTTCAGTGATGACAGGCTTGAGGATCTTGAACTAATTACTGAACCAACGTGGGAGCGATGCACAGATCTTGAGCGACTAGAGATGATGCTCTGTGTATCAGGCCTTAGCTTTAGAGACCTTGCACTTTTGAAATCTTCTTGCTCATTGCTAGCTAGACAGCCATTTGCAGCTTCAACGATTTCCTTGGTTACTTCTTCACAAGTGTCTATTCTACGACGCATGTCTTGGTGTGGTGTTTGAACACGACGTATGTCTTCATAAATCTGCTCTAACTCAGTTGAGGCTTTTCTTATCTTAGCTGCATGTTCCTGTAGCATAGCTTTCGAATTACAGGTCTTAGAAGATTGTTTGGCATCTTTAACGAGTACCTTCCACTTTTCATAGTTCGAATTGAACCTGCGTTCCAGTCTTTTTATTTGCTCTTCCTGCAGTTCTTGGCCCTTCTCTGTCAACTTACGGACTCTTCGGCCTTGCGGCCCTTCTTGTGAGCAGTTGAGACTGGATGCCGCAATTTTGATCACACATGAATGCTCTGACTCATCTAATATTACATCTTGTTCCTTGCCAGCATCTTCTTTGGTGGGTGTCTGTACGATCTGTTTTACACTTTCTCTGTCATTCTCAACTAGACTACCTGACTCAGACATTTTAATGGACCGTCTCTTTCTTAATGAATTCAAATTACCTTTAAGTTAGAGAAAAGGAAGTAAGTTATTCCCGTTTTATGTCTAACTTTCTGCTTAAATGCAACAGGACTGCAATATTTATCAAAAGTAACCTTGTTAACTTAAAGTTAGGTTGTCAAAAGATTGGAATTAAAACAAAAAAAAAAATTATCATAAATTCAGCTTACTTAGTCAGGTTTTAGTAATTATAGTTTAAACTAAATAAGAGTAAACTTTACATTAAGCTTATTCAACTATAAACATTCTCTATTTAAAAGAGCATTTGAAATAACTGTTATGTTAGTCACACACATGCATATGATCATGCATAATGGCTACAACCTGCCATTATGGTATTGAACTTGCCTAAGCCTAAATGGACCATCATCAAACCAAGAGTTATTAGCCAACAAAGAAAACATAGATTGACCTAGATATGAACACGGTCACCGAAGTCTCTGAAATGTCCGTTCAAAATGTTGAGCCTACGCTAGCAAAACAATGGCACCTGCACCGTACTGCGGACTGCAAAGTAGCTCTCGTGCGTCTCATCTCAGAAGAAGCGCTGAGGAGGCGATGCGATGGCGATGACTTGCCGCTTGCTTCTCCACACGCCTTGGGTCTTGACATCGAGTTTTCACTGTAGCTCCCACAGTAACACGAGGAAACGGAGTTTTCTTTTAAACTACAGGGCGTTCTTTATTCAGCTTCGTCCCGTGAAAACTGACAATAACAAACAACAAATAAATTTATATGAATCATATTAGACAAAACAAAGTTAATATTAACAATTTAGAAGACGACTATGTAACTCTACAATATTGAGAGACATAAGCTTACCTCGCTGGCAGCTTGTTACCAAAAGGAGCTAGGTTCGTTGCACACAAAGGTTCATCACTCTTCATAACATTTCTTCAAGAACAATATTCCACAACCGGGGTCCATTCAAACGTTAAATGACCCGCGTTACATTCTTCTCTTGCAATATTCATCAAATACATCTCACGCATAAAGCTTAAGCCTTCTTTGGTCCTGGTAGGCGAAAACTGGATTACCGCTGTTTTTCAAGATATCCCTTTCCTGTACGTCCCTGAATTATGTCCCCCAGGAAGTAGAATAGAAGATTCCACCCCAATACAACACAAAAATATACTGCGCACCATGAAAACCATGCTCACCATAAACAAATGAAATAACCATATTAATTTATATATTGGAAATATTATTCATGCCATTTAGGTAACTGATGACAGTTATAATGGCTTCTTCCACTCACTCTCCCTCTGCCTCTCCCTCTCCCGTCTTCTGTAAGGTGTGTGAAATGTTTAGCTATTCCTCTGCCTCCTTTAGTGAGAGTGAGATGTGTAGAAAGTGTAGCTTATTCATAGCCTTGGAGGCGAGGCTAACTGAGTTAGAGGCCCGGCTTCGTACTGTAGATCATAGTCCATTAGTCCCGACAGCTAGCCAGCAGCAGTTAGCCTGTGCGGACCGGCCTACTTTACCTACTTTAGCTGATGTCAGCCGCCCCCCGGCAGCCCCCGAGCAGCCGGGAAGTCAGGGAGGTTGGGTGGCGGTTCGAAAGAAGCGTAGTCCAAAACAAAGGCCCGTGGTTCACCACCAACCGCTTCATGTGTCTAACCGCTTTTCCCCACTCAGCGACACACCCGCTGAGAAACCGACCCTGGTTATTGGCGATTCTGTTTTGCGATATGTGAAGCCGACACCAGCGACCATAGTCAAATGCATCCCGGGGGCCAGAGCGGGCGACATAGAGGGCAATTTAAAGCTGCTGGCGAGAGATAAGAGTAAATATGGTAAGATTATAATTCACGTCGGCGCTAATGACACTCGGCTACGCCAGTCGGAGGTCACCAAAGTCAATATTGAGTCGGTGTGTAATTTGGCAAAAACCATGTCGGACTCCGTAGCATTCTCTGGTCCCCTCCCGAATCTGACCAGTGATGATATGTTTAGCCGCATGTCATCGCTCAGTCGCTGGCTGTCACGGTGGTGTCCAGAAAACAACGTGGCCTTTATATAACTGGGAGACTTTCTGGGGAAAACCTGGCCTCATTAGCAGAGACGGCATTCATCCCACTTGGGTGGTGCGGCTCTTATTTCTACCAATATGGCCAAGTTTATTAGACAACCAACACCCTGACAACCCAGGGTCGAGGCCAGGAAGTAGAGTCGCTGTCTTACACACTTCTCTGCTGCTTCTGTAGGACTGCCGCCCTCCGTTAAAATTAGAATAAATAAAAATATAAATGCACACAGTAATACTAAGTTTAACAATCCCATAGAAATAGTGTCAGTGCCTCGTCCTCCCATAGTCCAACCAGCACAAAATTTAAGAAGTGTTAATCATAATAACCTCATAAAAATACAAACTAGCAAATATTTAGAGCCAAAAAATAGGACAGTCAGATGTGGATTATTAAATATACGATCCCTCCACTCTAAATCCCTCCTAGTCAGTGATCTAATTATTGATCATCAGTCTGATATATTCTGCCTCACTGAGACTTGGTTACGGGACGAAGAATATGTTAGTCTAAATGAATCAACTCCATCTGGTTATATTAACTATCATGTTCCTCGAGGCACAGGGCGAGGAGGAGGAGTGGCAGCAATCTACCATTCCAGTCTTCAGATTAACCCCAAACCTGCCCAAAATGCAGGGCTACTTGTGGTTCCTAGAGTCCTCAAAGTAGATTGGGAACCAGAGCCTTTAGTTATCAAGCTCCTCTACTATGGAACCATCTTCCGGTTTCGGTCCGGGAGGCGGACACCCTCTCTATATTTAAGAGTAGACTAAAAACTTTCCTCTTTGATAAAGCTTATAGTTAGGGCTGGCCTAGGCCGGCCCCTAGTTATGCTGCTATAGGCTTAGACTGCCGGGGGCCCTCCCATGACGCACTGAGCCCTATCTTCCTCTCCCTCTCCTTCTGCACACATTCATGTCCCATTAATATTACTAACAAATAAAGAATTCTGATTCTGATTCTCAACTCCTTCCCTGGAGTCCCTGTGCTTTCTTGTCCCGCAGATTCCTAGCGATCATGACTGGACCTCCTGCTGCGGTCCAGCTGTCGTCCTGCCCAAAACCTACTGCAATTACTACTGTTTAGTCCTAATCTGATTTAAAGCTGATTAAAAGCTACTACCATTATTGTTACTACCATTGTTATCAAAATCACCATAATACCTTCTGTATACTTCATTGTCATTATCATTATCTACATTTCGATATGCATCTCTGCTTGTGTGCTCCTTCTCTCACACCCCACCCCCTCTGCCTCTCTCCCTTGCTCTCTCTGTCGCTCTCCTGCTCTCTCTCTCTCTCTCTCTCAACCCAACCGGTCAAGGCAGATGGCCGCCCATCTTGAGCCGGGGTCTGCTCCGAGGTTTCTGCCTTCTAAAAGGCAGTTTTTCCTCGCCACTGTCGCCAAGTGCTTGCTCAAGGGGGAATGTTGGGCTCTCTCTATTTTACAATTTAATTAAAGAGTTTGGTCTAGACCTGCTCTAATTGGAAAGTGTCATGAGATAACTTTTGTTGTGAATTGGCGCTATATAAATAAACTGAATTGAATTGAATTGATTTACAATCCCTCCATTTATCCAAGCTTTTATGTGACATTTGAAACACTATTACACGTGTTATACAGAGAGGGTGAGTGGCACAGTGCCCAATTGAGGACCCGATCAAGAAGCTTCTACACGGAGTCTACTACTATGTGCGCTTGACCGTTGAGGGTTATCCCAGTCTATTCACTCGTTTTAACTCACCAACATCTGCAACACCTTAACTGAAGTATCCCTATTGTGCTAATCCCTCCTTTTATCCAAGCTTTTATGTGACATTTGGTAATGGGTTGATGACATCTTCAGACACATGAACCCGCTGATCTTTGAGAATCTGACTAACCATCTCCATCACAAGGTTTTGTGAATGCAGCTTAAGAAAAAAGTTTTGTGTTTAGATTTCTGAGAAAAGGACAGGAGGATTCAAAAAATGTGTTTTAACAATTGTGAAAACCTGTAAGATGGCACAGTTTTTCCCACTGTTGTGAGAGTTTTTCCCTCTGATGATAACACAGAGGTGAATGTGTACTGAAAAATTCTGAACTGAACTCAGCAGAATTTGCATCCCATTTATAATGGGCAGAATGCCTTTGATGTTTTGATCCTCTGAAGATATCATCACATCAAAGCCAAATCATGTCAAACTGACAATTCAGTAAACCCCGCCCCCAGAACACTGACTGTCCAATAGTAGCTTGGCAACTGTAACTAAGCATAACCAAGTGAGCAAACACGCAGACATTGGTAGATTATGATTAGCCGGTGTTACATTACCATTCAGTGAGCATAGCTAACCTAATGATATCACTCCTTTTCTCTGTTGACAATTTCTCTTTATATGAGAATTTGTCTCTCACTAATTGTTTATATATTTCTGATGATGAACAAGTGATGAATGACAAACAGCAAATCCCTTTTATGTGACATTTGAAACACTATTACACGTGTTATACAGAGAGGGTGAGTGGCACAGTGCCCAAGTGAGGACCCGATCAAGAAGCTTCTACACGGAGTCTATTACTCTGTGCGCTTGACCGTTGAGGGTTATCCCAGTCTACTCACTCGTTTTAACTCACCAACATCCGCAACACCTTGACTGAAGTATCTTTTTTATGCTGTTCCAAACCTTGCGTCTACACAACCACTTGAGATCTGTGTGAGTGCATTAATTCTTCAACACCCTATATTGTCCGATACACTGACACATGCACAGTGAAAATATCAATGGAGTAGGAAACCACCTCACATCTTCATGAAAAATAACAAACTTATCCCTGTGTTCTCATGAACAACTTTATCTCTATAGATCAACATAAAAATCAAATAAAACTCTTACCTCATAAACATGTTGAAATTGCTCAGAGTGGGTGGAGCGCATTCACAACTTCTGTTCTGGCCATGCCTGTTATTCAATGTTCTTTAGTGACTCCTGCTGGTTATTTACCATAGTGCAGTGTTACTGGGTTCTCTAGTGACTCCTGTTGGTCATTTATTGTAGTATAGTGTTTGAGCACTGATTTGTATTTCCTGTGTAACAGGAAATTAGTTCAAGCAAACTACAAATGGCCTGTGTGCTCTAGTGAAGCTGATGTGTGTTCATCTGTTGCCATCCTTCATTCATAGCCCTTGAGAAGGCATCACCTGTAAGTACATGCATTGTGAAACGATGTATCTTTGATATAAGCACATTTTCTTGACCACTTTTTGTTATGATGTCAGTGAATTTAGTGAATCACTTGGGGTAGCCTTTTTTGGTTTATGTATACTAACAGATCAGTTCATTAATGCTCCATTAATTCTGTAACACTGATTTTGCTTAATACTTACCTGCTGGTCATGCTTATGTTATGTGATATGGTGTAAGTGAAGTTACAAACCAATACTGAACCAATATTGTTGTTATCCGGTTATATTAACTATCATGTTCCTCGAGCCACAGGCCGAGGAGGAGGAGTGGCAGCAATCTACCACCCCAGTCTTCAGATTAACCCCAAACCTAAATCCATCTATAGCTCATTTGAGAGTCTCACTCTCAGTCTGTCTCACCAAAACTGGAAGTCAGAAAAGCCAGTTTTATTAGTTGTTGTGTATCGCCCACCTGCTGCTGCTTACTCAGAGTTCCTGTCTGAGTTTTCTGACTTCTTATCTAGTTTAGTGCTCAGTACAGATAAAGTCATTATAGTAGGTGACTTCAACATTCATATGGATGTTGACTCTGACAGTCTTAAAACAGCCTTTAGTTCACTCTTAGATTCAATAGGTTTCCTTCAGATAGTGAATGAACCAACACACTGCCACAATCACACACTCGATCTGGTTCTCACCTATGGCCTAGAAACTAAGAACCTGTCAGTTGCCCCTCAAAACCCCCTCCTTTCAGACCATTCGCTTGTAATTTTTGAACTAACTTTAGAAGACTTTACAGCACACAACAAAAAGGTCTATTACAGCAGATGCCTCTCTGAAGATAGTGTAGACAGATTTAGGGATGCAATCCCATCACAGCTCCCCTCAGCTCCATGTACCAGTACAACAGACCGTACTGATTTAAATGTTACTCCTGCAGTAATTGATTCCTTTGTCAACAACACTGCAGCCACGTTGCACACAGTTTTAGATATGGTTGCCCCACTGAGAAAGAAGGTTAGAAATCATAGGAGGCTAGCTCCTTGGTATAATTCAAATTTAAGAACACTTAAACAAACATCAAGACGGATGGAGAGGAAGTGGTACTCCTCCAAATCAGCTGAATCCCAGAGGGCCTGGAAAGACAGTCTATTGACATACAAAAAGGCCCTTCGTGAAGCCAGATCTGCCTATTATTCAACATTAATAGAGAAAAACAAGAACAACCCACGTTTTATCTTTAACACTGTAGCCAGGCTGACCAAGAGTCACAGCTCTGTTGAACCTTGTATTCCTGCAGCTCTTAGCAGTGAAGACTTCATGAGTTTCTTCACCAATAAAATCAATAACATTAGAGAAATAATCAATAAAGATCTTCCCAGAATAGCCAATATAGTGCCATCTCTAGTAATCTCTTTTCATCCTACTCCATCTCTGGACAGGTTCCTCCCCATAGACCTCCCCGAGCTGACCTCCAGCATTAACAAATCTAACCCAACTACATGTCTCTTAGACCCCATCCCAACTAAGCTCCTCAAGGACGTCTTTCCCTTGATTGGCGTTTCCCTCTTAGATCAGATAAACTTATCCTTAACAACAGGTTATGTACCACAGGCGTTTAAAACCGCTGTTATTAGACCTTTACTTAAAAAACCTTCACTTGACCCAGACATCTTAGCAAACTATAGGCCGATATCCAACCTCCCGTTCTTATCTAAAATACTCAAAAGAGTGGTTGCAAATCAGTTGATTGATCACCTACACAGGTACAGTCTCTTTGAGATGTTTCAGTCTGGTTTTAGAGCCCATCACAGCACAGAAACAGCACTGGTTAAAGTCACAAATGACCTCCTCATGGCATCAGACCGCAGGCTTGTCTCCATACTTGTTGTGCTAGATCTCAGTGCTGCTTTCGACACTGTAGATCACAGCATTTTATTACACAGATTAGAACATGAGACTAGGATCACAGGGACTGCGCTACGCTGGTTCAAATCATATTTAACAGATAGATTTCACTTTGCTCAAGTTAATAATGTTTCCTCTTCATATATAAGGGTTAGCCTCGGTGTTCCACAAGGTTCAGTGCTTGGGCCGATCCTGTTCACCTTATACATGCTCCCTCTAGGAAATATTATTCAGAAACATGGCATAAACTTTCATTGTTATGCTGATGACACTCAGCTGTACTTATCCTTAAAGCCTGAAGAAACAGAGCCGTTAGCCAGACTCCAGGCATGTCTTAAGGACATAAAGGACTGGATGACCTCCAATTTTTTATTATTAAACTCAGACAAAACTGAGATCATTGTTCTAGGCCCCAAACACCTTAGAAATAGAATAGCTGATAATATTCTCTCTCTGGACGGCATTACTTTGGCCTCCAGTACGACTGCAAGGAACCTCGGCGTTATCTTTGATCAAGACGTGTCATTTATTCATCACATTAAACAGACCTCTAAGACCGCCTTCTTTCACCTCCGTAATATCGCTAAGATTAGGAGTGTCCTCTCTCAGAGTGATGCTGAAAAACTTGTTCATGCTTTTGTTACTTCTAGGCTGGACTACTGCAACTCACTATTGTCAGGATGTCCAAATTATTCTATTAATAACCTGCAGCTGATCCAAAATGCAGCAGCTAGAGTTTTAACAGGAATCAGTAAAAGGGATCATATCTCCCCCATCTTAGCTTCTCTTCACTGGCTTCCGGTAAAATTCAGAATAGACTTTAAAATTCTCCTACTTACATATAAGGCCCTAAATGGACTCGCCCCATCATACCTGCAGGATCTAATAGTCCCATATATTCCCAATAGAACACTCAGATCACAGAGTGCAGGTTTACTTACAGTTCCCAGAATTTATAAAAGTAGAACGGGAGGACGAGCCTTTAGCTATCAGGCACCCCTGCTGTGGAACCAGTTGCCAATCTGGGTTCGACAGGCAGACACCACCTCCACTTTTAAGACTAAACTTAAAACCTTTCTGTTTAGTAAAGCATATAGTTAGCACCAAATAAAGTGTGTAGGGCTGGTAGGCATAGTTTCACCCACCTCATGATAAATAGCCACAGGTAGAATAAGAATAAGTCTGACTAACTGTTAATCTTTAAATCTCTATCTTAGCTAAGCTGCTATAGGCCTATGCTGCCGGGGGACACAAACATGATCCACCAAGCAGTTTCCCCTCCTCCTTTTCCTCTTCTATCCTCTCCCCTCGTCAGATTAACATGCAGTTCATTATTGTATGTCACTAACTGTGTGTCCAGTGCTCCTCGTAGTCTTGTGTCTCTCCCTCCCTCTCTCTCTCTCTCTCTCTGTATCTTTCTGCAGGTATCTCTCCATCCAGATCTTCAAGTTGAACTGTAGTCGGCTCTATGACCAACCCAATGTGTATTGTTGACATCTGCCTGTCATTCCTCTATGTACCGACTATGGGCGGGGTGGTTCTCCCTACGGGCCGAAATCGAACTGATAGGATAGTGATTCTCAACATCACATAAAAAAAGAATACATGAATGTTACAGCAGTTCATTATAATTTTCAATACTATAAATTTCCTATAACTTGTGAAATGTTAAAATCATATTGAGGTGGTAGCAAAAAGTGAAACTAAACAGTTGAGATTTTGTTTTGCTTATCTTTTTAGTAATGTCATTTCTCATGTTGCAAATTGCTTTCCTGCCTGTACAACATCCATTGCACGTCTGCCCGTCCTGGGTGAGGGATCCCTCCTCTGTTGCTCACCCTGAGGTTTCTTCCATTTTTTCCTGTTAAAGGTTTTTCTGGGAGTTTTTCCTTAGTCGATGTGAGGGTCGAAGGGCAGAGGATGTTGCTGATGTTATGTTAAGCCCTTTGAGACAAACTGCTTGTAAAAATGGGCTATACAAATAAAGTTGACTTGACTTGACTTGACTTTATGTATTTTTCAGTTTCACACTTTTCATACAAGTAAAGCATCTCAACATCACTTCATGGTCCTGAGAGTTACTGTATGGCTGTGTTTAACTTGCTGGATAACTGAAGGGGGAAAATTCAGTGAGGCCAGTAAAGTGAAAAGGTGTCCGCAACCAAGTGCTATCTTTCAGATGCTGGATCTACACTGCATTGTCATATACGGCACCCAGGCCACCACGACAGCTGCATAGATCCACGGCAAGTAGAGCACACACCTCCACTACAGCGGTGAGTTGCTACGTCACCAAGATGGAAAATGACACAGCTGAAGCTCAGTCTGTTTCCTCCAAGTCATCCACCGTGTCAAGGGCCAGCATGGCAGCAGCTAAAGCTCGGGCTAAAGCTGAAGCCGCTCAAGCCAGAGCTGCATTTGCAAAGAAAGAGATTGAAATAAGGATAGAAAAAGCCCGCCTAGAAGCCACATTGGTTGCTCTTGAGAAAGAAGGTGAAGCAGAAGCTGCCAGGGCTGAAGCAGCTGTAATGGAGGCAGCAGTAGCGAATTTGGAGCCAGCAGAAATAGAACCAAAAGAGCAGCTGTTACCAACACAAAGAACGTACCGAACAGTATGTAAGTCAGCATGCTGAGACAAGCACCCATGAACAGCTATATGAAGAAAAAGAAGAGGGCCACTTTTTACAAACACACTCTCAACCCCAAGCATCACGGGATGAGTTAGGAGAGAAATCTCCAGGGCCGGAGTATCGTGTTCTGTCCAGCTACCCAGAAGACATCACCCCTCGAATAAAGAGAGAACAGATTCCAACTCCCAAGACCCACTTGCAACATCGCCTCTCCAATAAGACCAACAACCCAAATTACTCTGATCATTATAATAACAACAAGCCCTCTACATCACACTACTTCAGTGACAATGATGCCTCATTTGATCTTGCCAAATATTTGGCGCGAAGCCAGCTGGTGTCATCAGGGCTCATAAGGTTTGATGATCGGCCTGAGAATTATTTGGCTTGGAAATCGTCATTTCTTAATACCATCAAAGGCTTAGATCTCACACCTGGAGAAGAATTAGATCTGCTAATCAAATGGCTAGGAAGAGAATCAGCAGAACATGCACGCCGTATAAAGTCAGTGAATGTAAGAAATCTGTCTGCTGGACTGGACCTGATATGGGAGAGGTTAGAGGAGACTTATGGGTCACCAGAGGCTATAGAAAATGCCCTTTTTACAAGGATAGAAAACTTTCCCAAAATAACAGCCAAAGACAACCAAAGGCTCCGTGAATTAGGTGACCTGCTGACTGAACTCGAAGCTGCAAAACAAGATGGCTACCTTCCGGGCCTTTCCTATCTCGACACTGCAAGGGGTGTAAACCTCATTGTGGAGAAGCTGCCGTATGCACTCCAGGAAAAGTGGATGATGAAGGGCTCTCACTATAAAAGGGAATGTCAGGTCGCTTTTCCTCCCTTCTCTTTTTTTGTAGAGTTTGTGCGCACAGAAGCCCAGGCACGTAATGACCCCAGTTTTAATCTCACATCATCCTTCACGACTCCAAATAGAAAAAACAGGTTTGAGAGTCAAGGTAATCTACGTAGGCCAGTCTCTGTTCATAAAACAAATGTCTCATCCTCTTCCAGTTCCCCTCTTGCCAACCGCCAGAGTCAAAATACTGAAGATCCAGATAGACAATGCCCAATACATCGCAAACCCCACCCACTAAAGAAATGTAGGGGTTTCAGAGAAATGCCCCTGGAAAACAGGAAGAAGATTCTGACAGAGCATTCTATCTGCTATAAGTGTTGTGCATCCACAAGGCACGTAGCGAGGAACTGCGAGGCGACTATTAAATGCACTGAATGTGACAGTGAGAGACATCAAGCTGCTCTCCATCCAGGCCCAGCTCCATGGCTCACCAAGCCATCTCCTCCTCCATCACAGCATGGCGGGGAGGAGCAAGACCCTACCGACCCAGATATCACATCAAAATGCACAGAAGTGTGCGGGAAGGGTTTCAGTGAGAAATCGTGTTCCAAAATATGCCTTGTGAATGTGTATCCAACTGGCAGACGCCACGAGAGCCGAAAAATGTATGCCATACTAGATGACCAGAGTAACAGGTCATTGGCACAGTCTGAGTTTTTCGACACATTTGGCATAGAAGGTACATCATCCCCATACACATTGAGAACATGCTCTGGACAAGCTGAAACCACAGGAAGGAGAGCAACTGGCTTTATTATAGAGTCTGCGGATGGTGAGACAATCCTTCCGCTGCCCACCTTAATAGAGTGCAATATGGTTCCAAACAATAGAGATGAAATACCTACCCCTGCAGCTGCTCACAACCACCACCATCTCAAAGCAATAGCTCATGAAATACCGCCACTAGACCCTAATGCTGAGATCTTGTTGCTATTGGGGAGAGACATATTGAGCGTGCATAAAGTCTGCAAGCAATGCAATGGCCCCAACGATGCCCCTTATGCCCAAAAGCTAGATCTGGGCTGGGTAATAATCGGAGATGTGTGCCTTGGCAGAGCACACAGGTCGACAGAGGTAAACAGTATGAAGACATTCGTCTTAGAGAATGGCAGGCCAAGCCATTTCAGTCCATGTGAGAACCGCTTGAAAGTCAAGGAGAAGTTTTCCTCAAATCAGCACCAACTCTTTGCCCACTTCTCAGGGAGAAGTCACTTACACGGCACAAGAGATGAGACTTTGGGCCAGTCAGTTTTTTGTCAAACTAAAGATGACAATAAACTTGCACCATCAGTGGAAGACCTGTCTTTCCTCAGCATGATGGAGAAGGAGTTCTTCAAGGATTCCACAAACAGCTGGGTTGCACCACTGCCCTTTCGCAACCCACGAAGACGACTGCCCAATAACAGGAAGTATGCCATGAGCCGCTTTAAGTCACTACGCCGCACCCTAGATAAGCGCCCAGAGATGAAGTCTCACTTCACTGAGTTCATGCAAAAGATATTCCATAACCATCATGCAGAGTTGGCACCACCTCTGCAGGAAGGCAAAGAGTGCTGGTATCTGCCCTCATTCGGCATATATCATCCCCAGAAGCCCGGGCAGATTCGTGTTCGAAAGTGTGTTATGTGCCGGAAGCTCAGAGGTAAGGTTGAGGAGCAGCAAATGGCAGATCTGCCAGCAGAGAGACTGCAAATTGAAGGTTCTTTGCAATCCGTGGTCCTGCCAAACAATTACGGTCCGACCGTGGCACCAACTTTATTGGCGCATGTAGGGAGCTGAAGCTGGATACCTCGGAACAGATCAAAGTACAGGGGTACTTAGAAGACCAGAGGTGTACCTGGATCTTCAATCCACCACATTCTTCACATATGGGTGGCACATGGGAGCGCATGATCGGAGTGACGCGGCGTATACTCGATTCAATGCTTCTCCAGTCTGGGAAGGCACGACTCACTCACGAAGTCTTAACCACCCTTATGGCTGAAATTACAGCCATCATTAATGCACGACCACTCTTTCCAGTTTCATCAGACCCAGAACATCCTCACATTCTGACACCATCCATGCTCTTAACTCAAAAGGCAGCCACATTGTTGGCCCCTCAGGGTGATATCAGCGAGGGAGAGATGCTCAAATATCAGTGGAAACGCGTCCAAAGTTTGGCTGATGAATTCTGGAGTAGGTGGCGGAAGGAGTTCCTTAGTACACTGCAAACCCGTCAGAAATGGCAGCACAAGAGGCCGGACATAAGAGATGGTGATGTTGTTCTTCTCAAAGATAAGCAATCCAGAAGGAACAAGTGGCCAGGGAGTTGTGGTGAAAGCTGTTCCCAGCAGAGATGGACTCATAAGGAAAGCTGAAGTGAAAGTCGTCCATGAAGGAGCGACGAAGGTCTTTTTAAGGCCCATATCAGAACCGGTTTACCTCTTATCATCAGATCAAGCTGTTTAGTTGAATGTAGTAGTGGTATCTTTAAGATACCAGACGGGGAGTGTTCTGGCCATGCCTGTTATTCAATGTTCTTTAGTGACTCCTGCTGGTTATTTACCATAGTGCAGTGTTACTGGGTTCTCTAGTGACTCCTGTTGGTCATTTATTGTAGTATAGTGTTTGAGCACTGATTTGTATTTCCTGTGTAACAGGAAGTTAGTTCAAGCAAACTACAAATGGCCTGTGTGCTCGAGTGAAGCTGATGTGTGTTCATCTGTTGCCATCCTTCATTCATAGCCCCTGAGAAGGCATCACCTGTAAGTACATGCATTGTGAAACGATGTATCTTTGATATAAGCACATTTTCTTGACCACTTTTTGTTATGATGTCGGTGAATTTAGTGAATCACTAGGAGTAGCCTTTTTTGGTTTATGTATACTAACAGATCAGTTCATTAATGCTCCATTAATTCTGTAACACTGATTTTGCTTAATACTTACCTGCTGGTCATGCTTATGTTATGTGATATGGTGTAAGTGAAGTTACAAACCAATACTGAACCAATATTGTTGTTTATGTATTTTTCAGTTTCACACTTTTCATACAAGTAAAGCATCTCAACATCACTTCATGGTCCTGAGAGTTACTGTATGGATGTGTTTAACTTGCTGGATAACTGAAGGGGGAAAACTGTACCAAACATCCCTTTCTCCTACATTTTCCTTGTCCAGTCTCCAAACCTTTCTAATCCCTCTTTCATTTCATCTTTTTGAACTTTCTTCTGCCATCTTTCTATTGTTCCTGCTAACACCGACCCTAGTGAGCCGGATTTACAATCCCTCCATTTATCCAAGCTTTTATGTGACATGTGAAACACTATTACACGTGTTATACAGAGAGGGTGAGTGGCACAGTGCCCAAGTGAGGACCCGATCAAGAAGCTTCTACACGGAGTCTATTACTCTGTGCGCTTGACCGTTGAGGGTTATCCCAGTCTATTCACTCACCAACTTCCGCAACACCTTAACTGAAGTATCCTTTTTGTGCTATTCCAAACCCTGTGTGTACACGACCACTTGAGATCTATGTGAGTGCATTAATTCTCTAACGCACTATACTGTCCGATACACTGACACATGCACAGTGAAAATATCAATGGAGTAGGAAACCACCCCACATCTTCATGAAAAATAACAAAGTTATCCCTGTGTTCTCATGAACAACTTTATCTCTACAGATCAACATAAAAATCAAAGAAAACTTTTACCTCATAAACATGTTGAAATTGCTCAGAGTGGGTGGAGCGCATTCACAACTTCCAAACATCCCTTTCTCCTGCATTTTCCATGTCCAGTCTCCAAACCTTTCTAATCCCTCTTTCATTTCATCCTTTGGAACTTTCTTCTGCCATCTTTCTATTGTTCCTGCCAACACGGACCCAAGGGAGCCGGATTTACAGTCCCTCCATTTATCCAAGCTTTTATGTGACATTTGAAACACTATTACACGTGTTATACAGAGAGGGTGAGTGGCACAGTGCCCAATTGAGGACCCGATCAAGAAGCTTCTACACGGAGTCTATTACTCTGTGCGCTTGACCGTTGAGGGTTATCCCAGTCTATTCACTCACCAACTTCCGCAACACCTTAACTGAAGTATCCTTTTTGTGCTATTCCAAACCCTGTGTGTACACGACCACTTGAGATCTATGTGAGTGCATTAATTCTCTAACGCACTATACTGTCCGATACACTGACACATGCACAGTGAAAATATCAATGGAGTAGGAAACCACCCCACATCTTCATGAAAAATAACAAAGTTATCCCTGTGTTCTCATGAACAACTTTATCTCTACAGATCAACATAAAAATCAAAGAAAACTTTTACCTCATAAACATGTTGAAATTGCTCAGAGTGGGTGGAGCGCATTCACAACTTCCAAACATCCCTTTCTCCTGCATTTTCCATGTCCAGTCTCCAAACCTTTCTAATCCCTCTTTCATTTCATCCTTTGGAACTTTCTTCTGCCATCTTTCTATTGTTCCTGCCAACACGGACCCAAGGGAGCCGGATTTACAGTCCCTCCATTTATCCAAGCTTTTATGTGACATTTGAAACACTATTACACGTGTTATACAGAGAGGGTGAGTGGCACAGTGCCCAATTGAGGACCCGATCAAGAAGCTTCTACACGGAGTCTATTACTCTGTGCGCTTGACCGTTGAGGGTTATCCCAGTCTATTCACTCGTTTTAACTCACCAACATCTGCAACACCTTAACTGAAGTATCCCTATTGTGCTAATCCCTCCAGTTATCCAAGCTTTTATGTGACATTTGGTAATTGTTTGATGACATCTTCAGACACATGAACCCGCTGATCTTTGAGAATCTGACTAACCAGCTCCGTCACAAGGTTTTGTGAATGCAGTTTAAGAAAAAAGTTTTGTGTTTAGATTTCTGAGAAAAGGACAGGAGGATTCAAAAAATGTGTTTTAACAATTGTGAAAACCTGTAAGATGGCACAGTTTTTCCCACTGTTGTGAGAGTTTTTCCCTCTGATGATAACACAGAGGTGAATGTGTTCTGAAAAATTCTGAACTGAACTCAGCAGAATTTGCGTCCCATTTATAATGGGCAGAATGCCTTTGATGTTTTGATCCTCTGAAGATATCATCACATCAAAGCCAAATCATGTCAAACTGACAATTCAGTAAACCCCGCCCCCAGAACACTGACTGTCCAATAGTAGCTTGGCAACTGTAACTAAGCATAACCAAGTGAGCAAACACGCAGACATTGGTAGATTATGATTAGCTGGTGTTACATTACCATTCAGTGAGCATAGCTAACCTAATGATATCACTCCTTTTCTCTGTTGACAATTTCTCTTTATATGAGAATTTGTCTCTCACTTATTGTTAATATATTTCTGATGATGAACAAGTGATGAATGACAAACAGCAAATCCCTTTTATGTGACATTTGAAACACTATTACACGTGTTATACAGAGAGGGTGAGTGGCACAGTGCCCAAGTGAGGACCCGATCAAGAAGCTTCTACACGGAGTCTATTACTCTGTGCGCTTGACCGTTGAGGGTTATCCCAGTCTACTCACTCGTTTTAACTCACCAACATCTGCAACACGTGTAGTGTTTCAAATGTCACATAAAAGCTTGGATAAATGGAGGGATTGTAAATCCGGCTCACTTGGGTCGGTGTTAGCAGGAACAATAGAAAGATGGCAGAAGAAAGTTCCAAAGGATGAAATGAAAGAGGAATTAGAAAGGTTTGGAGACTGGACAAGGAAAATGCAGGAGAAAGGGATGTTTGAAAGTTGTGAATGCGCTCCACCCACTCTGAGCCCCAATTTTGTGTGTATAACCAAGCAGCTCTGTACCTGCCTCTGCCACAGCGTTGGGTAACGTATTGCGTATTGCGTCACTTCCTGTTCTTGCACTACTCATTCACTTGCTAGCGTAGGTGTTCGGTGGTATTGGTGTACTTCAGTCGACATATTTTGTGTTAGCTTTTACTGTGGTTGGTTCTTACAAATAAGTACACAAGCACTTTAGGAAAAGTTTATTAACCGCACGATCATCTAGATTCTTTCCTTTTCCGATCCCCGTCCTGTTTGTCGTTGAGCTTCGCTTAGTGCTAACATGGCTGTAGCTCCCACAGTAACACGAGGAAACGGAGTTTTCTTTTAAACTACAGCGCGTTCTTTATTCAGCTTCGTCCCATGAAAACTGACAATAACAAACAACAAATAAATTTATATGAATCATATTAGACAAAACTAAGTTAATATTAACAATTTAGAAGACGACTACGTAACTCTACAATATTGAGAGACATAAGCTTACCTCGCTGGCAGCTTGTTACCAAAAGGAGCTAGGTTCGTTGCACACAAAGGTTCATCACTCTTCATAACATTTCTTCAAGAACAATATTCCACAACCGGGGTCCATTCAAACGTTAAATGACCCGGGCTACATTCTTCTCTTGCAATATTCATCAAATACATCTCACACATAAAGCTTAAGCCTTCTTTGGTCCTGGTAGGCGAAAACTGGATTACCGCTGTTTTTCAAGATATCCCTTTCCTGTACGTTCCTGAATTATGTCCCACAGGAAGTAGAATAGAAGATTCCACCCCAATACAACACAAAAATATACTGCGCACCATGAAAACCATGCTCACCATAAACAAATGAAATAACCATATTAATTTATATATTGGAAATATTATTCATGCCATTTAGGTAACTGATGACAGTTATACTCCCACCAAAATCTTCTGTGATTTTATTTTAATTTCTTTATTCCTAATGTGAAGCTAAATGAACTTGTGATGAACTTATTTATAACCTTTTATTTACTAACTTTAAGATTCAACTACTGCTTATAAGCTTATAATGACAGGATGAAAGTGTAAACTCAGGCCTTCAATCTGCTTCCAGTAGTGTAACAGTCTTCTGGATGCGTTTCTTTGCGTTTCTTTGTTCCTTGGTCTACTTCTGTCGATGCTGAAGATTCAAGAGATATTCTCTCTTCCATCGCAACCAGAAACTGTTGGCCAGGAACTAAACACGACGCCATCTTTTACGAAGATAAAGATCCTCTCTAACAAATCGTCCAGGAGGTGGAGCGATTACTGTAGACTTCATGGTCAAAATGTGATTAGGTGTCAGGGGCTTGGGGCAAGAAGCATCACAGAGGTAATCAGTGGTTAAAGGCCTGCTGTTGATCACAGCCATGACTTCATACAAAAATGTCCTAACAGAAGAACAGTCAAGTTGTTTGGATGACTGCTCCAGGATTGATGTTAAGACACTTCTGATGCACTGCAAAAACTCAAAATCTTGCCAAGTATATTTTTCTAATTTCTAGTCAAAACATCTCATCACACTTAATACAAGACAAAATCACCTAAAGAGTAAGATTTAAGTGAGATAAAGGCGCTTGTTTTTAGACAGTGCATCTTGAATATCTTGCTAAGTGAAACAGTCTTGAAAACATCTTGTTTTGAGTTATATCTCAGATGAAACAAGTTTTTTTAATATGTCATAAGGTTTTTAAGCTGCTGTTATTTGCAAAAGATGAATCGTCTTGTTTCAAGAAATAGACTTGACTTGAATTGAGACTACAAATTTGCTTTATTGAAAACATGCAGGGCTTGCAACTCACAGTACAGTGTGGCTATTACATTTCCAGCAAACCATGTCCATTAGATATGTAAAAAAAGACAGACATACTGTACCACATTATTAAACAAGTAATAAGTACAAATAAATGCTGTCATCAATTACAGTGTTTGTCAGTCCTTAAAAAAAATCAGCCCAACTGTACACTCAATACAGACTCAAGAATGATGTTTGATGATGTCTGTGAGATCATACTTCAATGGAATGTACTTGCTATTATTGAAGTTTACATAGTAGTATGGTGTATAATCAACAAGCTTTTCAGCATCCATGAAAATATTTGCTTGAGCTAGGTCGGGAACTTCTACCTCGTAAGCTAAATAATGATCATTCCACCCAACTGTAGAGAGTGGTTGGCATTCAAAACAATACACTGACGCATTTAAAATATAAATGTTTTTCACAAGGGCAAACTCTGGATTATCATTGATGACATTAGAAATAACCAAAGATTTTCCACATGTATACTTATTTCCATGTTGCATAATCCACTGTACCGAAACTATGTGTTCAACGTGCTCTATTCCTAAGAAGTCTTTGATCTTTCCTTCGACATAGTGAACATTTTTCACCTCAGATGCTGGGCCCATGTCAACTTCACTTGAACAAATTGGATGTTTCTCATGCACATTCTGACTACATTCATAAAGTTGGTTGTGTTTAACAAGAGACTTACAGATATTTTTAAAACTACTTTTCAAAGCCCACTGCTTAAAAAAGCAATGCTTTGACTCAAAACGCATACACATATGCCTCACTGTAGGCCCAAGTGCCTTAATCTGAGAGGGAAGATGCAGCAAGTAATGCTGTTTAGGTATAATATTTGCATCTGGAAACAGTTGTTTGAAATGTTTCAAATGTTGCTCTATTAAAAGCTTCAGCCTTGAAAGAGTTGAGAGAGCAATAATAGGTGAAAACAGAATTTTGACAATCTTTAACAACTTGAGTAGCATTTGTGTGTAATCATTTTCTCCAATTCTGTCAATGAGAAATGGCAGGATCTTTACCAAAACCAGCATTTGCCCAGCTGACTGTTTCAATTTATTGTCATTTGATGACAGTGTATTGACAGATATGGGGCAAGGCTTATCCCTTGCATCCACAGGAGAATAAGGGAAACAAATAATTGCACTGTTGAATGCGTCCAAGTCCATATGACCTGACAGCACAAGATGCTTTAAAACACATTTGATTTCATACGGGGCAACACCTTCAAGAATGACATGTCTTGTGGGGTTTGACTGATTATGTCAAAGTGAGGAGATTCTGTTAATTTGCTTCTCCTGTTTATGCCATATGTCATTTTTAGATTGTCTTTCAGAAAGTCAGTATTTGCCTTTTCAATGTCATTACATTGCCTTTTATGACTTGCCATTGTCCTTTTAACAAACAAATCTTCATTAAATTGCTCCTGCATGTCTTCAAAGTTGTCATAACCCCAAACCCCACTCCTATCTTAAATCCAGCCACTTCATGCTGAGCTAGAGTGTCTCCGCACACAGACATAAGTGCACCATAAATTGTCCTCTCACCTTTTGCAGTGACAACCTGGACACCATCACACAGCTCAGTTAAGTCACAGTTAATCCTCTCAAACATCTCATCAATACCACAATGGGAAAGATCTTTTGATTTTACCATGGCAAGCAGCAAGTCTTGATCTGTATTTAGGGTTGATGTTACCTAAGGTGTAATAAATTAATAACAATTTGTTTTTGTTTGCCCGAGATCCAAGAGGATTGCATAGCTCAATTTCATCTGTATATAAAATCAACTGCAATGCTGTGGGAAATTTCAAAAACAGTGGGTGCGATTTAAAAATGTCTCCATCAATGAAATCATGAAAAAATCCATCCTTGCATGTCTGTGGCCTCTCATCAATCATTGCAATAATTCTTGGATGTGATAGCAGCTGCTCCAAGCTTTTCACCAACGGTATATAATGAAAACAGTGGTCCTTAATGGTAAGAACTCTGGAGTCTCCATGTTTCACATAACATACTGTTTGTTTTGTGACAACAATCTCTGGTTCAACTGGTTCTAACAGTTCTTTGATGGTCTTATCCTGCAAATGGGTGGAAGCAATTTGACTGAAAGGGTCAACAAACTGGTCAAATATCCCCATTGCATCACTCTTTAGTTGATCCAGGTTCCCAGAATGTCTCTCAATCATGTCACTCATTTGCTGTTTGAGGTGCTCCAGTAATGCGGCCTGATATTGCTGGACTCCACTCACCATTTGGTTAACAGCTCTCTGGAGAGTAGAAAACAAACAAACAACAATACAATAAACAAAAAAATACTACAGTATAAAATTCATATAAAAATGCAGTCAACATGCAAACTCACAGACACTTTTTCAAGTAACCCTCATAGTCTGAACAGTGACTGTCATTCTACAGTTTAAGCTTATTTCTTTTAAGCTTGCAACTAAGAACGAAATACAATTAATTGGAAAATCAATGGCATAAATTACCTGTGTCAGTCGATGGGTTTCTCTGGCTTGAAGAAGAAATGCAGTTGCATGTTTAGAAAGGTCAACATTCATGTGACCATCTCCATCTTCTTCAAATCCACTCTGAAAGAGATTAACAACAAACATATCTATTAAAACAGGGGAAATATTGACATTTGTAGGTAGCACCACTAGACAATCTAACCTGGGTAAGCTAGTTAGCTAGATTTCTTCCAATAAAAAGGTACAAAATGGGCATATTTATTACTGATTGGTGTCTTTATTTCGAGTATATAAAAAACAACTAATAAAAACAACAATACTACAAAAGACAGTGACTTTGACAGCATTAGAAAAATAATCTGTACTTCATTTTACCCGTTCACTTGCTCTCTTCTTGCCAATAAATTAACATTACTAAATCTTAGCTTGTGTAACGACTTACCACTGGAGTTAAGATGCTTGAGCTCTCCGCTTCAGCCACAGGGCTTGCATTGGTTTGGTCGTTTGTGACTGTCCTTTCACCTGCTCCCGGTAAACCGTGGCAAGTCGGTCTTTCTACCTCCGCCGCTTCAACTTGGAGAAGATGCTGTGCGTGTGTACGCTTCACGTGATAGTAGAAGGAGTTATACACCCTGTACTCACTTGGACAGCCATCAATCCCGCACACCACGCGAAAGTCAGGGTTGCGACTGTGCATAGTATTAATGTGACTCAAAAGTTGTTTCAGAGTCAATGCCAAAAATATGTAGCATATAAAGCAACGCTAAATCATGTTGGAAGCAAAGATATCACAGGCAAGCACGGTAAACTGGTCACAGCACAGGTCGGACTCGGTAGAGGAAGACTGCCGTAAACGCTCGTTACTATGGTTACACGCGCCAGCGCGACGCTGAAGCTCATTACTATAGTTACACCCGCCAGCTCGCTGCTGCAAATGAGAATGCCATAAACGACCGTTATATTGGAGCGACTCACACAACTTGGATTTGACGGATTGATGTGTTTCATTGCAGGTAAATGAAAGCGCTGAATCCAGTGCTCATTTTTTGTAGTTCATGTCGCACACCCTTTCAGTGTTATCGACGTTTCAATTTACTTTCAGTGTTTATTGTGTATTTTGCAGCCAAAGGGAGACATTGAGGTGAGCTAGCGGAGCTAACTTTAGCGGAGCTAACTAGCCAGCTAAGTCAGCATGGAAGAATTGTATGATGTCGCAGTGTCGATTTTAAGGGGTAAAGTATGCCAATATTATTCTTCATCATATATGAACGTACGAATGCAGAGGTGTGTAAATGAAATTGAAGCTAAAAAAAGGAAGCTAATTGCTTCCTGGCCCTGCACTGTGGGCCTCAAAATCTTTCTTCCATTTGTCACATCACACTGTCACCTGTTGTGTGAAGTGTTATGTGTGGTTGGTGACTGTATTGCGCTTGGGGAGACCAAAAGTGAATATTCGCCTCCCGTTACTCGCGCCATTCTATAGTTATACTAGTAACTATATTACATACAACAGCAACCAATGAGGTATCTACATTTCTATACTAAGTTGGTTAACACTAGCTATCTTATTTGAATGAAGTGTTAACTTCTAATAGTCTCATGCAGTTTCATTTCTAGGGCACTGTTTCATCTTGCTATTTTTGTCTTCCAATGTGCTCATAGCTGCAAACATCACAGAGACAATCATGGGCACCCTGTCTCGTGAAGACTTGCGGGATCTTTTCCCAGGCCCAGAGAACTTTTTACGCAGAAAAGCGGTCTGGCGTGTCTGTCATGGTGCGTCTGAGGAGGTCAGTTTTTGGAATAGGCATTGTAGTCTACATGTGTGTTCAATTCAGTTTAGATTAATTGACAGGTGTTCAGTTAGTTGATGTAAGCAATTTCACCCACAAAATGGAACATTGCTTATTTATACATGTGCAGAGCTGTCAATGCTACATTGCATTTTGTGTTGTCACACAAAACAAAAAAAAAAGTTACTTTTTGCAGTAGTTCATTACCTTTTATTTTACAGGAGTCTGGCCAAGAACACTCACAATTATCGGGCAGTTCCTCCTTTAATGCGTCACCCATGCGACAGACTTCCACTCCAGTGAACGCAAGTCCTGCAAGGTACACAACCCCTGAAAAGGTTGTGAAGTTATCCTTTCCAGAATATGTATTGCACACCGACACAGAACTTGAGCAAGTCCGACAACAATACTTTGAGCTGTCGAAGAAAGGCCAGATGTCAAAGGAGCTCAGATGTCGCCTCATTCGAAACACCATGAGCAGTATGATTGCAATCCTGAGAGCAAAGGGGGATGGAGAATCGCACAGATACCCATCAAAGCCAGAAATTACAGCTATGGCAAAGAGAATAGTACTGTACTACCCCATGCTGCAGGACCAAGGCCTCCATACATGGGTAAGTTAAATGCTTCCAGTTGATGGCTGTGTTTCATGTTGGACATTTTTAGTCGTGATTTGAAAAATTGACTAAATGTCTTGTGCAGGTCACTGTGTATGCACAGCTATACAAAAGATTGCAAAATGTGAGATCTCCCCAAAAAAGAACTCCAGATGGGAGACATTCAAAGAGGTGAGTTGTAACTAATGATTATTTTCATCAAAGATTCATCTGTTAATAATTTTCAAGATAAATTGATCAGTTGTCTGGTCAGTATAAAGTCTAAGGTTGTTTGGTCCACAACTGAAAGATATTAATTTCACTGTCATAGAGAACTAAAAAAGCTAGAAAATATTCACATTTCAGAAGCTGAAATCATATTTGGATATTCATAAAAAGAAAGAAAAATTACTCAAAATGATCAGTCATGTCAATGTCTTGGGTGATCTGTGTCTCGTATTTCCTCACTTTCTGTTTGTAATGAGTGCTCTTATTTTAGTGTTTGACTGTGAAGTAATTGCTTTGGATGTGTGTGGGAGATATAGCTTTTTATTACATTTTGTTTGTATGAAAAGTGCTATACAAATATAGTCAGATGGATTGATTGATTTAGTAGATGACAACTAATTGATTAACTGACTAATCTTCGCAGCTCTACGAAGAGGCGCTGTCTTGAGCAGCCAACAGACACAGATGAAATCGATTTAAGTGACTCAACAATCATTCTAGATCGATCCACAGAGGGAAGTGTCAGCCCAGGCTCAGACAGTAACGAAAGTGAGTTAGAAGGTGAGTTTCAACTTTGCATTCACACATTTGCCCTTATGAGGTATTTTTATTTTAGATAGTTTCACTTTTATTCTTTAGCCAACATTGTAAACTATTAAATGCTTTTTGTTTCATGTTTGTATGTACTACAGAAGCTGAGAAATAAAGTTTTTTCTGAATGATGAAATTCAGACCAGTTTTTCAGAAAACCCTCAGGATTTGGGGAGCTGTCCACAAACAATGCTGAGGTTTCAGAGGGTGTGTTTTTAGGCGCCCTCAGGCGTTAATGGGTTAAAGTACATTATCCTATCAGAAATATGTCTGTGTTATGTGTTGAAGGACAAAGAAGATCCCAGAGCCTACCTAAAGAAGCACCCTCTGCCCTGTCTAGTCTTGATGGTGAGTTTGTCCAACTGCTTCATGACTGTGTATAGTGGGGGTGTGCGCAAACCTTTGTAGGGGTGTACTCGTATGCCTACATGCAGTTGTATGTGATTTCATGATCATATGAGTTTTGCAAATAGCAAATAGTTTTCATGCATTTAATATACAAAAGATGATTTGATTTTTTAAAATGGCATTTCTATGGTTAAAATTCCAAAAATGAATAGGTATTTGGTAGTTAGGGACAGGCTGATATTTGTTAAAAGATTTAATTCCATGAAAGTTTAATCCAATATTAATGTATGATTTTTATGGCAGACATTTTTTGTCATGCAACAACATGAGATGAACTTTTTTTATGTATTTTTGTGTCTTACAGCTAACATGTCTGCAGATGTTGACAGACCAGACACCTACAGTCCAGCAACCATGGCAAAGCACTACGAGACACTACAAACTTTGTATAAAAGAAAAAATCCAAACCACCAGGATGTCTCTCATCTCTTGGATTTAGAATTTGTGGCCAGAAGAGCATTCATTGATTCAAATACCATTCGCGAGGAGGACAGACACAAGAAGGTTCTTGAAGCATATCCTTGTTTCAAGGATGTTGGACATGTAAGTCATTATTGACTGTGGATGATTAAAACCATGGTATCACACACAGTCTTTAAAATGCCAATTTCCTCCTACATGATATATTAAAATGTCTGTATTGGTATATTTGATATTTCATAGGCGATGGAGGAGCTTCAACGCATTTTGGATAAGGATAATACCAACTTCATCGATGAACTGAAGGAAAGATGGCAAGACTTCTGCCAGAAGGTGCAGTTTTTTGGTCTTTGGAAGAAGGTGCTGAAACCCCCACTAGGAATGGACAAAGGTAGGGAATGCTGTTTTGGTGTTATTAGTGATTAGGGGGGACTTCAGGCATGTTAATTGTCAAGTACATGAGCTAGTGTTTTGTCATTCTTCTTTTTCATCTATGATGGCTATCCCATATTTGATGAATCTTTGTTTTTTTTAAGCATTGTGTCTGTTGTATACATTTTGATCAGATTTAACCTTGTGCACTCTGTCCAAGGGTTTAAGTAATGAATCTTTTCCTGCAGCTGAACAGGCTCTTGAGATCTTACGTGTGCTGCCATCACTGTTCCCCTCCACGTCTGCTCCTCCAAAGAGGCTACGAGATGCAAGTGAGGCTCTGGTCCATGTCCTTGAGGTGAGCTGTGTTGTTGGATCATTTTCACAGCAGTATTGGAAAAAAAATTACAACTGAAGGTGCTGCCTCTGACCACTCCCAATGTATTTCCTATTCACACACTGTATGTTCTAAGCCTTCAAAAACACCTAAAACATTTGTTTTAGAAAGAGGATTTTCACTGGGTAGATGTCTTGGCGATGTCACAGTATCTACAAAAATGGGTGTATTACATGGTAGCAGGTTTTATCACCCTAATGATAACCAAGCAAAACTAGCCTAGCCTTTGTTTTTAGTTCTTTTAGAAGGCTAGATGTATATAAACAGTAAATGAATTGGGGATAGTTCAAAGCAGCACTTTCAGATGGAGCTTTCTCAGTACTGTAACTTCAGAATTAACTAAAAAACTAATCAAAATTTTGCTATGTAAAGTTATGTTTGTAAACAACCCTCTACTCTAGGTTCCAAATGACCAAAATGCATTATCCTGACAGAAGGATGTCTGTATTACGTGTTACAGGAAAAAGAAGACCCCAATTTCTACTTGAAGAAACGCCCTCTCTCCTGCCCGGTCCTGATTGTCAGTCCGTCCAACTGCCTCCTAGTGGTAGGAGATGTGGCAATAACCACCTTTCCAAAAGACAAGCTTACCGAGAGTGCTTTATATCTTATGGCCTACTATTATACCCTACACCTGACTTATCCAAAGTGTGTAGCCACTCTGCTTTCAGTCATACAGACGGAGGTCCTCTTAGACAGAATCCATGAGAGGGATCTCACATCATCTTACAAGAAAAGCATGGCTGATTGGAAAGCTTTTATTGGCCAATAAAACCAGTGGTCACATATGGTGTAGGATAGCGCTTCTTCTTTCCCTCCAAGGGTACTACAATCCATACTCATTGCTATTGATTCTTGGTCAGTATTTGGCTAAGTTAGCCCAGTGTTAATTTGGGGTGCACAACAATATTGGCCAACATGCTGATATCGGCAAAAAGTCCAGTATGGTGCATCCGTAATGATAATGTTACAATGGTTAATGGTGTATTGAGGGACCCAGAACCTTTCATTTGAATGTTACAATATTAAGCATTTGTATAAAGAATGAATGTCACAGTTGAGACAGTTTTAGTGTCCCTAGTGTGTCTATATGCTTTGAGTGTTTGAGTTTTGTACGTGTATTGAGGGGAAGATTGGTCAGATGTCTGGACCTGCCCTTAACTCACTCACATATTTGGTATATTCTGCTATGTTTACATATTGCAGTTCCATAAATACGTTGAAATGAAGCTGTTTCCCTTTTATGCAGTCCTCTGGGACTTTTTGCTGTTTAAATGAAAAAAGGTGGTTAAGTACAAGACTAGTTTTCATTTGTTCTGTCTTATAAGAAGTAGTTAATGTCTTGAATCTAGTAGGTGAATGTCTTGATCTTTTGTAGAGTTTACAATAAGGTAAATACACTTGAGATGATGACGGGATGGTAAATTACAGCTTATTATGGCAAAAGGGCACTGCCTAATATGAGTCAGGAATGCTAACTTTAAGACATTTTGTCTCAAAATGCCAGTTTCTAATCTTATTTCAAGTAGGTGGTGGACTTAAATCTAGTACAGTGTCACAATTATAGAATTAAAATTTAGTTAAATACACTTGAAACAAACAGGATGATAGATGCTAGCTTTGAGGGGAAAATACTATTTTTGAGCATCACAAGCTTATTATGAGACACAAAATCATCACAATACTAGTAAAATATAGCTAAAAATGAGTTTTCCCAGCTAATTTCAAGATCACTCTTATCTCATGAGGCTTATATATAATGTCTTATTTCAAGAAATCTTACCAAGAGAATTTTCACTTGTTCCATTGGCAGATTTTTTTGCTTATTACAAGCAAAAAAATCTTGTATTAATTTTTTTTTGCTTATTTTTGGAGTGGCCTTTTTTCCTATGTATTATCAAATGTGACTGAATTAGACAGAAAACATGGTTTGAACTCTGTTTCTCTCAAATTCCAGCTTATTTCACAAGAAGGACTTTAAAACCTATTTTCAGTGAGGAAACATGAGTTTCACCATTTTGACTACGCTTTATTTGATTGCTGTGAAAAATCAAGTTTTTGACTTAGTATTAGTCAAATGTGACTGAATTAGACAGAAAACATGGTTTGGCCTTTTGTTCTCTGAATTTCCAATTGATCACATAACAAGTATTTTATGGCCTGATTTCAGTAGTTTAAGCATATTGAGTGCACTTTCCTCACAAGACTGCACAATCAAGGTTTTGGCTCAGCAATAGTCAGATGTGACTGAATTAGACAGAAAACACAGTTTTATGTCTGTTTCTCTCAATTTCCAGCTTATTTCACAAGACGCATTTTAAAAGTTGTTTTCAGCGAGGAAACACGAGTTTCCTCACTTTGAGTGCAGTTTTCTAACAGACCTGTGCACAATGAAGTGTTTGGCTTTGTTTCAGGCAAATGTGACTGGATTCGACAGAAAGTATGGTTTGACCTCAGTTTCTCTGTTTCTCTGAAAGTCCAGCTGATGAAAGAGAAAGTACTTTTTGGCCTGTGTTCAGTGAGTTAACTTGACTTTCAGCATTTTGAGTGCACTTTCCTCACAGAAGTGTGCACAGTCAAAGTTTTGGCTTAGATGTAGTCGAGTGTGACTGAATTAGACAGACAACATGGCTGGACCTCTGTTTCTCTCAAATTCCAGCTGATTTCACAAGAAGCACCATAAACCAGTTTTCAGTGAGGAAACATGAGTTTCACCTTGTTGAGCAGTGGACCTTTCCTGTTGTGCTCACTGCTCTAAGATATGAGCACACTCCATAGCCTGATGTACTGGCGTCCGAGAAATGGTGGAGCTCATAATGCTTGACAGTGAAGCCTTTGGGAGTATAACACCTTGAGATCGATATGTCTGCCAAGTGTTTTAAGTCCATTAGCCAGGATTCCCACAACGGTTTGAGGTCTGAGTCATCATCCCAATCAAGCTTGCCTCGACACATTTGCTGCAGGATCTGTTTTCCTATCAAGATGTACGGGGCCACAAAGCCAAGTGGGTCATACAGTGAGGCAACTGTGGACAAGACCCCTCTTCTGGTAAGCGGATTGTCTTTCACAGCAACTTTGAATTGGAATTGATCGGAAGCCACGCACCACTGAACCCCAAGGGCTCGCTCTACTTGAGGCCCTCCAAATGCAAGATTCAGGTCTTTGGTGCCTTCTGCACGTTCCTTTTCAGGGATTGTGTCCAGTACGTCCTTGCAGTTTGAGACAAACTTGTGAAGATGGAGTTTTCCCATATTGCAGAGGTCTCTTGCTTCCTTGACTAATTGGATTGCCTGGTCTTTTGTTTCTGTGCTCGTTAAAACCGTCGTCGACATAAAAGTTCCTCTGAATGAACCTGACAGTGTCATCACTGACCGAACCGCGTCCTGTGGCAGCGACGTGCTTAAGTCCAAAGTTGGCACAGCCTGGTGAGGATGCTGCGCCAAACAGATGAACTTTCATGCGGTAGATGGAAGGCTGTGCCTCCAGGTTGCCACCGTCCCACCAGAGAAATCTCAAATAGTCTTGGTCTTCTTTCTTTACATGAAACTGGTGGAACATGCGTTCAATGTCACACATAAGTGCCACCGGTCCTTTGCGGAAACGGCACAGTACTCCCACCAATGTATTGGTCAAGTCAGGACCAGTCAAAAGATGGTCGTTCAGAGAAGTCTGTTGAAACTTTGCAGCACAATCAAAAACAACACGTATCTTACCCGGCTTCTGTGGATGGTACACCCCATGGTGTGGGATGTACCAAACTGGGGTTTTGCACAGGTCTTGCTCCATGATCTTTTCTGCATCGCCACTCTCAATTGTTTCATTCATGAAAGTTGTGTAATCCTTGTAGTACTGCTGATTCCTTTTCAGTTTTCTTTCCAGATACCTCAGACGATGCATGGCACAGGACTTATTGTCAGGTAAGTTAGCTCTTTCTAGCTTGAATGGTAGTGGCATTTCATAATGCCCATCAGTCTTTAATCTGATGCCATCCGTCATCTTGGCCAGAAATCTAAGATCTTCTTGAGATATTTGCCCATCCTCTGTGGTTCTTTCAATAAAGTCAGATTCAAGAATGTTCATGATCTCTGAAGGTGACACAACTTCTTTGATTTGCGTTCTGTGGACAAAATGAACTTCGCATGCGAGATCCGACAAGGGTCGACATGAGGGTCACCATAGCCAATCGCACTCCAACCTAAATCGGTCTTTATTGCAAAGGGTTGGTGTTCTCTTCCTGACACTACCTGTCTTGGAACAAGAGCCTGTGGACAATTATATCCAATAAGCAGGCCAATATCACAACTTTGCAGGGGAGCAATTTCATCCGATAGGTGTTCAAGGTGAGGTCAAGCTTTTGCAGTTTTCGGTGTAGGGATATGATCTCGGTTTCCTGGGATGAAGTCTCTGGAGTATGTTGCTGGTAGGGGAATTGTTTTGTTTGAGTAGAACCCCCTCACTTGTAGACCCGTTAGTTTTTGACATGATATTCTAGTGTCCTTTGAAGCCATTGTTGACAGCTTTAGATGGACTGGCTCACTCTTAGCATGAAGGGCTTCAGCAGTTTCTTTAAGAATGAATGTCGTATCACTTTGTGTGTCGAGAAGTGCATATACAAGAACCTCGTGATCTGGTTCATGAGCTGTTGACACCCACACTGGTATCACTGTAGAGGTATAAGTGCCCCTGCGCTTTGCATAATTCTGTTTGACGTTGCTCTGCTTGATGCACTGTCTGCTTTATCCTGGTTGCTGTCTTCTCTCTCTACCATTACGGTGCCACCTCTTGATGAGGGCCGTGCATCACTGCTACGATTTTCATGAAGACACGTGGGGTGCCTTTTGTTACATTTTTCACAGGTCTTTCTCTTTTCACATTCCTTTGAGCGATGCCCTGGTTTCAAGCAACCAAAGCACAATCTATTTTCTTGTATAAACTTATGTCGTTCAGAAACCTCTCTTTCCATGAATTTACGACAATTGTCTAAACCGTGGTTGGCCTTTTCACAGAGGATACAGCTGGCTAGGACAGCTTTCTCATCCGAATTGGTGGCTAATGCCTTTCTCCCAGGGCTTCTGTTTCTCTGGACTCTGGTCTTCTCACCGTCACTTGGTTTTAGAGCATGTAAAGAAGTCACAGGGTTGCATGCAATCTTGGCTTCACGTGTTAGAAATGCTACAAATTGGCTGAAAGTTGGGAATGTTTGGCTTTCCTCCTCCACTTGCATTACCTTTCTATTCCATCTTGGAAGTTTGATGAGCAACTTCTGATTTTCATTGCAGTCATTGAGCACATCAAACCCTTTGATCTGTGACATGGCTGCTTCACAGCTTCGCAGAAAGTCCACAAATTCTTGTAGCTCCAGGCTATTCTTGGGATTTAGTTTAGGCCATGTAGCTAGCCGGTCTCTGAAAGCCTTGGCAATAAGGAATGGATTTCCGTATCTTTCTTCTAAGATGGTCCATGCAGAAAGGTAGGCTGCCTCTGTACCTAGCATAAAGAAGCTCTCAACTGCTTTCTTAGCAGGCCCACCAATGTACTTTCGCAAATAGTAGATCTTCTCTTCGCCTGGTATGTTCTTCCTATCAATGAGAGTTTGAAATGAGATTTTCCAGTCATTATACCGAAGAGGATCACCAAGGAATACTACTGGCTCAGGTACAGGGGGTCGATTTGCCGCTACTGATTCTGCAAGCGCTCTTATTAGAGCAGTGGTCTCGTCTTCTCGCTTGACATTGCAGTTTGTGGAGTGGGTTACAGCTTGTGGAGTGTCTGAGTGATGCTGGGTTGTAGCATTCTGGGTTGTAGCTTCTTTCTTTGCTCTCACAGAACCACAGCCGTGCAGTAGCTCACTTATCTCTTCATCTGAGCATATACTCTGTGCATACACTTCCTGCCGTGCCTTGGCAGCCTTTAGTTTCTTGACTGTCTCCAATCGTTCTATCTCTCTGCGCTTGGCTTCTAACATCTGCCTTCTCTTCTCATTTTCAACTTCTCGTTCTGCTTGAAGTCTCTTATCTTCAGCTTCAAGCCTTTGCAATTCTTTAAAATGCTGCTCTTGCTCGTGAAAGACTTCTAGCGTGGCTTCATTAGCAGCAGCTTCGGCTGCTGCATCTTGTCTCTTCAGTGATGACAGGCTTGAGGATCTTGAACTAATTACTGAACCAACGTGGGAGCGATGCACAGATCTTGAGCGACTAGAGATGATGCTCTGTGTATCAGGCCTTAGCTTTAGAGACCTTGCACTTTTGAAATCTTCTTGCTCATTGCTAGCTAGACAGCCATTTGCAGCTTCAACGATTTCCTTGGTTACTTCTTCACAAGTGTCTATTCTACGACGCATGTCTTGGTGTGGTGTTTGAACACGACGTATGTCTTCATAAATCTGCTCTAACTCAGTTGAGGCTTTTCTTATCTTAGCTGCATGTTCCTGTAGCATAGCTTTCGAATTACAGGTCTTAGAAGATTGTTTGGCATCTTTAACGAGTACCTTCCACTTTTCATAGTTCGAATTGAACCTGCGTTCCAGTCTTTTTATTTGCTCTTCCTGCAGTTCTTGGCCCTTCTCTGTCAACTTACGGACTCTTCGGCCTTGCGGCCCTTCTTGTGAGCAGTTGAGACTGGATGCCGCAATTTTGATCACACATGAATGCTCTGACTCATCTAATATTACATCTTGTTCCTTGCCAGCATCTTCTTTGGTGGGTGTCTGTACGATCTGTTTTACACTTTCTCTGTCATTCTCAACTAGACTACCTGACTCAGACATTTTAATGGACCGTCTCTTTCTTAATGAATTCAAATTACCTTTAAGTTAGAGAAAAGGAAGTAAGTTATTCCCGTTTTATGTCTAACTTTCTGCTTAAATGCAACAGGACTGCAATATTTATCAAAAGTAACCTTGTTAACTTAAAGTTAGGTTGTCAAAAGATTGGAATTAAAACAAAAAAAAAAAAATTATCATAAATTCAGCTTACTTAGTCAGGTTTTAGTAATTATAGTTTAAACTAAATAAGAGTAAACTTTACATTAAGCTTATTCAACTATAAACATTCTCTATTTAAAAGAGCATTTGAAATAACTGTTATGTTAGTCACACACATGCATATGATCATGCATAATGGCTACAACCTGCCATTATGGTATTGAACTTGCCTAAGCCTAAATGGACCATCATCAAACCAAGAGTTATTAGCCAACAAAGAAAACATAGATTGACCTAGATATGAACACGGTCACCGAAGTCTCTGAAATGTCCGTTCAAAATGTTGAGCCTACGCTAGCAAAACAATGGCACCTGCACCGTACTGCGGACTGCAAAGTAGCTCTCGTGCGTCTCATCTCAGAAGAAGCGCTGAGGAAGGCGATGCGATGGCGATGACTTGCCGCTTGCTTCTCCACACGCCTTGGGTCTTGACATCGAGTTTTCACTGTAGCTCCCACAGTAACACGAGGAAACGGAGTTTTCTTTTAAACTACAGGGCGTTCTTTATTCAGCTTCGTCCCGTGAAAACTGACAATAACAAACAACAAATAAATTTATATGAATCATATTAGACAAAACAAAGTTAATATTAACAATTTAGAAGACGACTATGTAACTCTACAATATTGAGAGACATAAGCTTACCTCGCTGGCAGCTTGTTACCAAAAGGAGCTAGGTTCGTTGCACACAAAGGTTCATCACTCTTCATAACATTTCTTCAAGAACAATATTCCACAACCGGGGTCCATTCAAACGTTAAATGACCCGCGTTACATTCTTCTCTTGCAATATTCATCAAATACATCTCACGCATAAAGCTTAAGCCTTCTTTGGTCCTGGTAGGCGAAAACTGGATTACCGCTGTTTTTCAAGATATCCCTTTCCTGTACGTCCCTGAATTATGTCCCCCAGGAAGTAGAATAGAAGATTCCACCCCAATACAACACAAAAATATACTGCGCACCATGAAAACCATGCTCACCATAAACAAATGAAATAACCATATTAATTTATATATTGGAAATATTATTCATGCCATTTAGGTAACTGATGACAGTTATAATGGCTTCTTCCACTCACTCTCCCTCTGCCTCTCCCTCTCCCGTCTTCTGTAAGGTGTGTGAAATGTTTAGCTATTCCTCTGCCTCCTTTAGTGAGAGTGAGATGTGTAGAAAGTGTAGCTTATTCATAGCCTTGGAGGCGAGGCTAACTGAGTTAGAGGCCGGCCGGCTTCGTACTGTAGATCATAGTCCATTAGTCCCGACAGCTAGCCAGCAGCAGTTAGCCTGTGCGGACCGGCCTACTTTACCTACTTTAGCTGATGTCAGCCGCCCCCCGGCAGCCCCCGAGCAGCCGGGAAGTCAGGGAGGTTGGGTGGCGGTTCGAAAGAAGCGTAGTCCAAAACAAAGGCCCGTGGTTCACCACCAACCGCTTCATGTGTCTAACCGCTTTTCCCCACTCAGCGACACACCCGCTGAGAAACCGACCCTGGTTATTGGCGATTCTGTTTTGCGATATGTGAAGCCGACACCAGCGACCATAGTCAAATGCATCCCGGGGGCCAGAGCGGGCGACATAGAGGGCAATTTAAAGCTGCTGGCGAGAGATAAGAGTAAATATGGTAAGATTATAATTCACGTCGGCGCTAATGACACTCGGCTACGCCAGTCGGAGGTCACCAAAGTCAATATTGAGTCGGTGTGTAATTTGGCAAAAACCATGTCGGACTCCGTAGCATTCTCTGGTCCCCTCCCGAATCTGACCAGTGATGATATGTTTAGCCGCATGTCATCGCTCCGTCGCTGGCTGTCACGGTGGTGTCCAGAAAACAACGTGGCCTTTATAGATAACTGGGAGACTTTCTGGGGAAAACCTGGCCTCATTAGCAGAGACGGAATTCATCCCACTTGGGGTGGTGCGGCTCTTATTTCTACCAATATGGCCAAGTTTATTAGACAACCAACACCCTGACAACCCAGGGTCGAGGCCAGGAAGTAGAGTCGCTGTCTTACACACTTCTCTGCTGCTTCTGTAGGACTGCCGCCCTCCGTTAAAATTAGAATAAATAAAAATATAAATGCACACAGTAATACTAAGTTTAACAATCCCATAGAAATAGTGTCAGTGCCTCGTCCTCCCATAGTCCAACCAGCACAAAATTTAAGAAGTGTTAATCATAATAACCTCATAAAAATACAAACTAGCAAATATTTAGAGCCAAAAAATAGGACAGTCAGATGTGGATTATTAAATATACGATCCCTCCACTCTAAATCCCTCCTAGTCAGTGATCTAATTATTGATCATCAGTCTGATATATTCTGCCTCACTGAGACTCGGTTACGGGACGAAGAATATGTTAGTCTAAATGAATCAACTCCATCTGGTTATATTAACTATCATGTTCCTCGAGGCACAGGGCGAGGAGGAGGAGTGGCAGCAATCTACCATTCCAGTCTTCAGATTAACCCCAAACCTGCCCAAAATGCAGGGCTACTTGTGGTTCCTAGAGTCCTCAAAAGTAGATTGGGAACCAGAGCCTTTAGTTATCAAGCTCCTCTACTATGGAACCATCTTCCGGTTTCGGTCCGGGAGGCGGACACCCTCTCTATATTTAAGAGTAGACTAAAAACTTTCCTCTTTGATAAAGCTTATAGTTAGGGCTGGCCTAGGCCGGCCCCTAGTTATGCTGCTATAGGCTTAGACTGCCGGGGGCCCTCCCATGACGCACTGAGCCCTATCTTCCTCTCCCTCTCCTTCTGCACACATTCATGTCCCATTAATATTACTAACTCAACTCCTTCGCTGGAGTCCCTGTGCTTTCTTGTCCCGCAGATTCCTAGCGATCATGACTGGACCTCCTGCTGCGGTCCAGCTGTCGTCCTGCCCAAAACCTACTGCAATTACTACTGTTTAGTCATAATCTGATTTAAATCTGTTACGACTCAGTACAGCTACTACCATTATTGTTACTACCATTGTTATCAAAATCACCATAATACCTTCTGTATACTTCATTGTCATTATCATTATCTACATTTCGATATGCATCTCTGCTTGTGTGCTCCTTCTCTCACACCCCACCCCCTCTGCCTCTCTCCCTTGCTCTCTCTGTCGCTCTCCTGCTCTCTCTCTCTCTCTCTCTCAACCCAACCGGTCAAGGCAGATGGCCGCCCATCTTGAGCCGGGGTCTGCTCCGAGGTTTCTGCCTTCTAAAAGGCAGTTTTTCCTCGCCACTGTCGCCAAGTGCTTGCTCAAGGGGGAATGTTGGGCTCTCTCTATTTTACAATTTAATTAAAGAGTTTGGTCTAGACCTGCTCTAATTGGAAAGTGTCATGAGATAACTTTTGTTGTGAATTGGCGCTATATAAATAAACTGAATTGAATTGAATTGAATTGAATTGATTTACAATCCCTCCATTTATCCAAGCTTTTATGTGACATTTGAAACACTATTACACGTGTTATACAGAGAGGGTGAGTGGCACAGTGCCCAATTGAGGACCCGATCAAGAAGCTTCTACACGGAGTCTACTACTATGTGCGCTTGACCGTTGAGGGTTATCCCAGTCTATTCACTCGTTTTAACTCACCAACATCTGCAACACCTTAACTGAAGTATCCCTATTGTGCTAATCCCTCCTTTTATCCAAGCTTTTATGTGACATTTGGTAATGGGTTGATGACATCTTCAGACACATGAACCCGCTGATCTTTGAGAATCTGACTAACCATCTCCATCACAAGGTTTTGTGAATGCAGCTTAAGAAAAAAGTTTTGTGTTTAGATTTCTGAGAAAAGGACAGGAGGATTCAAAAAATGTGTTTTAACAATTGTGAAAACCTGTAAGATGGCACAGTTTTTCCCACTGTTGTGAGAGTTTTTCCCTCTGATGATAACACAGAGGTGAATGTGTACTGAAAAATTCTGAACTGAACTCAGCAGAATTTGCATCCCATTTATAATGGGCAGAATGCCTTTGATGTTTTGATCCTCTGAAGATATCATCACATCAAAGCCAAATCATGTCAAACTGACAATTCAGTAAACCCCGCCCCCAGAACACTGACTGTCCAATAGTAGCTTGGCAACTGTAACTAAGCATAACCAAGTGAGCAAACACGCAGACATTGGTAGATTATGATTAGCCGGTGTTACATTACCATTCAGTGAGCATAGCTAACCTAATGATATCACTCCTTTTCTCTGTTGACAATTTCTCTTTATATGAGAATTTGTCTCTCACTAATTGTTTATATATTTCTGATGATGAACAAGTGATGAATGACAAACAGCAAATCCCTTTTATGTGACATTTGAAACACTATTACACGTGTTATACAGAGAGGGTGAGTGGCACAGTGCCCAAGTGAGGACCCGATCAAGAAGCTTCTACACGGAGTCTATTACTCTGTGCGCTTGACCGTTGAGGGTTATCCCAGTCTACTCACTCGTTTTAACTCACCAACATCCGCAACACCTTGACTGAAGTATCCTTTTTATGCTGTTCCAAACCCTGCGTCTACACAACCACTTGAGATCTGTGTGAGTGCATTAATTCTCCAACACCCTATATTGTCCGATACACTGACACATGCACAGTGAAAATATCAATGGAGTAGGAAACCACCTCACATCTTCATGAAAAATAACAAACTTATCCCTGTGTTCTCATGAACAACTTTATCTCTATAGATCAACATAAAAATCAAATAAAACTCTTACCTCATAAACATGTTGAAATTGCTCAGAGTGGGTGGAGCGCATTCACAACTTCTGTTCTGGCCATGCCTGTTATTCAATGTTCTTTAGTGACTCCTGCTGGTTATTTACCATAGTGCAGTGTTACTGGGTTCTCTAGTGACTCCTGTTGGTCATTTATTGTAGTATAGTGTTTGAGCACTGATTTGTATTTCCTGTGTAACAGGAAGTTAGTTCAAGCAAACTACAAATGGCCTGTGTGCTCTAGTGAAGCTGATGTGTGTTCATCTGTTGCCATCCTTCATTCATAGCCCTTGAGAAGGCATCACCTGTAAGTACATGCATTGTGAAACGATGTATCTTTGATATAAGCACATTTTCTTGACCACTTTTTGTTATGATGTCGGTGAATTTAGTGAATCACTTGGGGTAGCCTTTTTTGGTTTATGTATACTAACAGATCAGTTCATTAATGCTCCATTAATTCTGTAACACTGATTTTGCTTAATACTTACCTGCTGGTCATGCTTATGTTATGTGATATGGTGTAAGTGAAGTTACAAACCAATACTGAACCAATATTGTTGTTTATGTATTTTTCAGTTTCACACTTTTCATACAAGTAAAGCATCTCAACATCACTTCATGGTCCTGAGAGTTACTGTATGGATGTGTTTAACTTGCTGGATAACTGAAGGGGGAAAATTCAGTGAGGCCAGTAAAGTGAAAAGGTGTCCGCAACCAAGTGCTATCTCTCAGATGCTGGATCTACACTGCATTGTCATATACGGCACCCAGGCCACCACGACAGCTGCATAGATCCACGGCAAGTAGAGCACACACCTCCACTACAGCGGTGAGTTGCTACGTCACCAAGATGGAAAATGACACAGCTGAAGCTCAGTCTGTTTCCTCCAAGTCATCCACCGTGTCAAGGGCCAGCATGGCAGCAGCTAAAGCTCGGGCTAAAGCTGAAGCCGCTCAAGCCAGAGCTGCATTTGCAAAGAAAGAGATTGAAATAAGGATAGAAAAAGCCCGCCTAGAAGCCACATTGGTTGCTCTTGAGAAAGAAGGTGAAGCAGAAGCTGCCAGGGCTGAAGCAGCTGTAATGGAGGCAGCAGTAGCGAATTTGGAGCCAGCAGAAATAGAACCAAAAGAGCAGCTGTTACCAACACAAAGAACGTACCGAACAGTATGTAAGTCAGCATGCTGAGACAAGCACCCATGAACAGCTATATGAAGAAAAAGAAGAGGGCCACTTTTTACAAACACACTCTCAACCCCAAGCATCACGGGATGAGTTAGGAGAGAAATCTCCAGGGCCGGAGTATCGTGTTCTGTCCAGCTACCCAGAAGACATCACCCCTCGAATAAAGAGAGAACAGATTCCAACTCCCAAGACCCACTTGCAACATCGCCTCTCCAATAAGACCAACAACCCAAATTACTCTGATCATTATAATAACAACAAGCCCTCTACATCACACTACTTCAGTGACAATGATGCCTCATTTGATCTTGCCAAATATTTGGCGCGAAGCCAGCTGGTGTCATCAGGGCTCATAAGGTTTGATGATCGGCCTGAGAATTATTTGGCTTGGAAATCGTCATTTCTTAATACCATCAAAGGCTTAGATCTCACACCTGGAGAAGAATTAGATCTGCTAATCAAATGGCTAGGAAGAGAATCAGCAGAACATGCACGCCGTATAAAGTCAGTGAATGTAAGAAATCTGTCTGCTGGACTGGACCTGATATGGGAGAGGTTAGAGGAGACTTATGGGTCACCAGAGGCTATAGAAAATGCCCTTTTTACAAGGATAGAAAACTTTCCCAAAATAACAGCCAAAGACAACCAAAGGCTCCGTGAATTAGGTGACCTGCTGACTGAACTCGAAGCTGCAAAACAAGATGGCTACCTTCCGGGCCTTTCCTATCTCGACACTGCAAGGGGTGTAAACCTCATTGTGGAGAAGCTGCCGTATGCACTCCAGGAAAAGTGGATGATGAAGGGCTCTCACTATAAAAGGGAATGTCAGGTCGCTTTTCCTCCCTTCTCTTTTTTTGTAGAGTTTGTGCGCACAGAAGCCCAGGCACGTAATGACCCCAGTTTTAATCTCACATCATCCTTCACGACTCCAAATAGAAAAAACAGGTTTGAGAGTCAAGGTAATCTACGTAGGCCAGTCTCTGTTCATAAAACAAATGTCTCATCCTCTTCCAGTTCCCCTCTTGCCAACCGCCAGAGTCAAAATACTGAAGATCCAGATAGACAATGCCCAATACATCGCAAACCCCACCCACTAAAGAAATGTAGGGGTTTCAGAGAAATGCCCCTGGAAAACAGGAAGAAGATTCTGACAGAGCATTCTATCTGCTATAAGTGTTGTGCATCCACAAGGCACGTAGCGAGGAACTGCGAGGCGACTATTAAATGCACTGAATGTGACAGTGAGAGACATCAAGCTGCTCTCCATCCAGGCCCAGCTCCATGGCTCACCAAGCCATCTCCTCCTCCATCACAGCATGGCGGGGAGGAGCAAGACCCTACCGACCTAGATATCACATCAAAATGCACAGAAGTGTGCGGGAAGGGTTTCAGTGAGAAATCGTGTTCCAAAATATGCCTTGTGAATGTGTATCCAACTGGCAGACGCCACGAGAGCCGAAAAATGTATGCCATACTAGATGACCAGAGTAACAGGTCATTGGCACAGTCTGAGTTTTTCGACACATTTGGCATAGAAGGTACATCATCCCCATACACATTGAGAACATGCTCTGGACAAGCTGAAACCACAGGAAGGAGAGCAACTGGCTTTATTATAGAGTCTGCGGATGGTGAGACAATCCTTCCGCTGCCCACCTTAATAGAGTGCAATATGGTTCCAAACAATAGAGATGAAATACCTACCCCTGCAGCTGCTCACAACCACCACCATCTCAAAGCAATAGCTCATGAAATACCGCCACTAGACCCTAATGCTGAGATCTTGTTGCTATTGGGGAGAGACATATTGAGCGTGCATAAAGTCCGCAAGCAATGCAATGGCCCCAACGATGCCCCTTATGCCCAAAAGCTAGATCTGGGCTGGGTAATAATCGGAGATGTGTGCCTTGGCAGAGCACACAGGTCGACAGAGGTAAACAGTATGAAGACATTCGTCTTAGAGAATGGCAGGCCAAGCCATTTCAGTCCATGTGAGAACCGCTTGAAAGTCAAGGAGAAGTTTTCCTCAAATCAGCACCAACTCTTTGCCCACTTCTCAGGGAGAAGTCACTTACACGGCACAAGAGATGAGACTTTGGGCCAGTCAGTTTTTTGTCAAACTAAAGATGACAATAAACTTGCACCATCAGTGGAAGACCTGTCTTTCCTCAGCATGATGGAGAAGGAGTTCTTCAAGGATTCCACAAACAGCTGGGTTGCACCACTGCCCTTTCGCAACCCACGAAGACGACTGCCCAATAACAGGGAGTATGCCATGAGCCGCTTTAAGTCACTACGCCGCACCCTAGATAAGCGCCCAGAGATGAAGTCTCACTTCACTGAGTTCATGCAAAAGATATTCCATAACCATCATGCAGAGTTGGCACCACCTCTGCAGGAAGGCAAAGAGTGCTGGTATCTGCCCTCATTCGGCATATATCATCCCCAGAAGCCCGGGCAGATTCGTGTTGTCTTTGACTCCAGTGCCCAGTACGATGGGGTCTCCCTAAATGATGTGCTGCTCTCTGGACCCGATCTGAACAACAGCCTGTTAGGTGTCCTTATGAGGTTCAGAAAGGATCCTGTAGCCATCACAGCAGACATCCAGCAAATGTTTCACTGCTTTCTGGTACGCGAAGACTGCAGGGATTTTCTACGTTTCCTTTGGCATCGTGACAATGACCTGAGCAAAGAGGTCATTGATTTCAGAATGAGGGTGCATGTCTTTGGAAACAGCCCATCGCCAGCTGTGGCCACTTATGGGCTCAGAGGCGCTGCACGTGAAGAGGAGAGGGAGTATGATAATGAGGTCCGACAGTTTGTGGAAAGAGATTTTTATGTGGACGATGCCTTGAAATCATTCCCCACAGAGGAGGAAGCAGTCACAGTCCTCCAACAAGCACAAAAGATGTTAACAGTCTCAAACCTCAGGCTCCACAAGGTAGCCTCCAACAGAGCTAAAGTGATGGATGCCTTTCCAGTTGAGGACCGAGCCAAGGACATTCAAAATCTTGACCTGGCTGTAGATGAATTGCCTGATCAACGCAGTCTTGGGGTGAGATGGTACATCATGTCAGACTCATTCACATTTCACGTTCCTGAAACTGAGAAACCGTACACACGTAGAGGTGTGCTTTTCACGTCTCTTTGACCCCTTGGGCTTCCTGGCACCGGTAACTACCCAGGGACGACTGCTCCTCAGAGAGCTCTCAACACAAGCCAGTGAATGGGACCTGCCCCTTCCTGAGAGTATGTGTGGCGAGTGGATGAAGTGGCGAGACTCACTCCAAGAGCTAAAAGAGTTGCATGTTCCACGCACATACTCAACCATGGCCCCCTCCAAAGCTCTACATACTGAGTTGTGTGTGTTCTCGGACGCTTCTGTTAAAGCCATTTCAGCTGTTGCTTATCTCAAGGTCACTGATCACAATGGGCACACTGAAGTAGGTTTCGTACTCGGCAAGGCAAGACTGGCCCCACAGTCAGAACTCACAATTCCCAGGTTGGAACTATGTGCTGCTGTTTTAGCTGTTGAGATCGCTGAGATCATTGTTGAAGAGATAGACCTGAAACTCGACTCAGTTAGGTTCTACACCGACAGCAAGGTTGTGTTGGGCTATATCCACAATCAGTCAAAACGCTTCTATGTCTTTGTGAGTAATAGAGTACAGCGCATTAGGAAGTCCACTCAACCCCAGCAATGGCATTATGTACCAACGGAACAGAATCCTGCTGACCATGGCTCACGATCTGTCCCAGCCTCCAAGCTCCACAGCACCACATGGCTAACTGGACCTTCTTTCCTCCATCGTCCTCCCAAACAGCTCCTAGATGGGCCAGAGGCATTTGAATTGATTGACCCTGACAGTGACATGGAGATTCGCCCAGAGGTGAAGGCCCTTTCCACCATCGTCTCTGAGAGCTACTTAGGCACAAAGCGACTGGAGCGCTTCTCCAACTGGAAAGTTCTCATTAAGGCAGTGGCTCATCTGCATCACATTGCTCACTGCTTCACCCAGCCAGCAGGTGTTGGTAACTGTGTCGGATGGCACATCTGTAGCAAAGGTGCATCCAAGGATGTCCTAGAGAGAGCTGAAAACATCATTTTCAGAGATATGCAACACGATGCATATTCAGAGGAGTTAAAGTGCATTACTGCAAAACGTGATCTCCCATCACACAGTTCACTTCTGAAGCTTAAACCGAGTATTGACAGCAGTGGTCTACTCCGAGTTGGTGGGCGCATCAATCAGACAGGGTTTGAGGTGCGAGAAACAAACCCTCTCATAATCCCAGGAAGCCACCATGTCACAACTCTTCTCATAAGGCATCACCATGAAAGAGTGCAGCATCAGGGAAGGCACTTTACGGAAGGAGCTATAAGGGAAAGCGGGTTGTGGATAGTTGGTGGTAAACGACGCATTAGCAGCATAATTCGAAAGTGTGTTATGTGCCGGAAGCTCAGAGGTAAGGTTGAGGAGCAGCAAATGGCAGATCTGCCAGCAGAGAGACTGCAAATTGATCCTCCCTTCTCCTATGTTGGCCTAGATGTATTTGGCCCATGGGAAGTGACCACAAGACGCACAAGAGGTGGACAGGCAAACAGCAAGAGATGGGCAGTGCTGTCCACCTGCATGTGTACAAGGGCAGTACACATTGAGGTCATTGAGGAAATGAGCTCATCAAGTTTCATAAATGCACTTAGAAGGTTCTTTGCAATCCGTGGTCCTGCCAAACAATTACGGTCCGACCGTGGCACCAACTTTATTGGCGCATGTAGGGAGCTGAAGCTGGATACCTCGGAACAGATCAAAGTACAGGGGTACTTAGAAGACCAGAGGTGTACCTGGATCTTCAATCCACCACATTCTTCACATATGGGTGGCACATGGGAGCGCATGATCGGAGTGACGCGGCGTATACTCGATTCAATGCTTCTCCAGTCTGGTAAGGCACGACTCACTCACGTAGTCTTAACCACCCTTATGGCTGAAATTACAGCCATCAATAATGCACGGCCACTCATTCCAGTTTCATCAGACCCAGAACATCCTCACATTCTGACACCATCCATGCTCTTAACTCAAAAGGCAGCCACATTGTTGGCCCCTCAGGGTGATATCAGCGAGGGAGAGATGCTCAAATGTCAGTGGAAACGCGTCCAAAGTTTGGCTGATGTATTCTGGAGTAGGTGGCGGAAGGAGTTCCTTAGTACACTGCAAACCCGTCAGAAATGGCAGCACAAGAGGCCGGACATAAGAGATGGTGATGTTGTTCTTCTCAAAGATAAGCAATCCAGAAGGAACAAGTGGCCAGGGAGTTGTGGTGAAAGCTGTTCCCAGCAGAGATGGACTCATAAGGAAAGCTGAAGTGAAAGTCGTCCATGAAGGAGCGACGAAGGTCTTTTTAAGGCCCATATCAGAACTGGTTTACCTCTTATCATCAGATCAAGCTGTTTAGTTGAATGTAGTAGTGGTATCTTTAAGATACCAGACGGGGAGTGTTCTGGCCATGCCTGTTATTCAATGTTCTTTAGTGACTCCTGCTGGTTATTTACCATAGTGCAGTGTTACTGGGTTCTCTAGTGACTCCTGTTGGTCATTTATTGTAGTATAGTGTTTGAGCACTGATTTGTATTTCCTGTGTAACAGGAAGTTAGTTCAAGCCAACTAAAAATGGCCTGTGTGCTCTAGTGAAGCTGATGTGTGTTCATCTGTTGCCATCCTTCATTCATAGCCCCTGAGAAGGCATCACCTGTAAGTACATGCATTGTGAAACGATGTATCTTTGATATAAGCACATTTTCTTGACCACTTTTTGTTATGATGTCGGTGAATTTAGTGAATCACTTGGGGTAGCCTTTTTTGGTTTATGTATACTAACAGATCAGTTCATTAATGCTCCATTAATTCTGTAACACTGATTTTGCTTAATACTTACCTGCTGGTCATGCTTATGTTATGTGATATGGTGTAAGTGAAGTTGCAAACCAATACTGAACCAATATTGTTGTTTATGTATTTTTCAGTTTCACACTTTTCATACAAGTAAAGCATCTCAACATCACTTCATGGTCCTGAGAGTTACTGTATGGATGTGTTTAACTTGCTGGATAACTGAAGGGGGAAAACTGTACCAAACATCCCTTTCTCCTACATTTTCCTTGTCCAGTCTCCAAACCTTTCTAATCCCTCTTTCATTTCATCTTTTTAAACTTTCTTCTGCCATCTTTCTCTTGTTCCTGCTAACACCGACCCTAGTGAGCCGGATTTACAATCCCTCCATTTATCCAAGCTTTTATGTGACACGTGTTATACAGAGAGGGTGAGTGGCACAGTGCCCAAGTGAGGACCCGATCAAGAAGCTTCTACACGGAGTCTATTACTCTGTGCGCTTGACCGTTGAGGGTTATCCCAGTCTATTCACTCGTTTTAACTCACCAACTTCCGCAACACCTTAACTGAAGTATCCTTTTTGTGCTATTCCAAACCCTGTGTGTACACGACCACTTGAGATCTATGTGATTGTAGGAATTCTACAACACCCTATGCTGTTCGATACACTGACACATGCACAGTGAAAATATCAATGGAATAGGAAATCAAAGAAAACTCTTATCTCATAAACATGTTGAAATTGCTCAGAGTGGGTGGAGCGCATTCACAACTTCCAAACATCCCTTTCTCCTACATTTTCCTTGTCCAGTCTCCAAACCTTTCTAATCCCTCTTTCATTTCATCCTTTGGAACTTTCTTCTGCCATCTTTCTATTGTTCCTGCCAACACGGACCCAAGGGAGCCGGATTTACAGTCCCTCCATTTATCCAAGCTTTTATGTGACATTTGAAACACTATTACACGTGTTATACAGAGAGGGTGAGTGGCACAGTGCCCAATTGAGGACCCGATCAAGAAGCTTCTACACGGAGTCTATTACTCTGTGCGCTTGACCGTTGAGGGTTATCCCAGTCTATTCACTCGTTTTAACTCACCAACATCTGCAACACCTTAACTGAAGTATCCCTATTGTGCAAATCCCTCCAGTTATCCAAGCTTTTATGTGACATTTGGTAATGGGTTGATGACATCTTCAGACACATGAACCCGCTGATCTTTGAGAATCTGACTAACCAGCTCCGTCACAAGGTTTTGTGAATGCAGTTTAAGAAAAAAGTTTTGTGTTTAGATTTCTGAGAAAAGGACAGGAGGATTCAAAAAATGTGTTTTAACAATTGTGAAAACCTGTAAGATGGCACAGTTTTTCCCACTGTTGTGAGAGTTTTTCCCTCTGATGATAACACAGAGGTGAATGTGTTCTGAAAAATTCTGAACTGAACTCAGCAGAATTTGCGTCCCATTTATAATGGGCAGAATGCCTTTGATGTTTTGATCCTCTGAAGATATCATCACATCAAAGCCAAATCATGTCAAACTGACAATTCAGTAAACCCCGCCCCCAGAACACTGACTGTCCAATAGTAGCTTGGCAACTGTAACTAAGCATAACCAAGTGAGCAAACACGCAGACATTGGTAGATTATGATTAGCCGGTGTTACATTACCATTCAGTGAGCATAGCTAACCTAATGATATCACTCCTTTTCTCTGTTGACAATTTCTCTTTATATGAGAATTTGTCTCTCACTTATTGTTAATATATTTCTGATGATGAACAAGTGATGAATGACAAACAGCAAATCCCTTTTATGTGACATTTGAAACACTATTACACGTGTTATACAGAGAGGGTGAGTGGCACAGTGCCCAAGTGAGGACCCGATCAAGAAGCTTCTACACGGAGTCTATTACTCATTGCGCTTGACCGTTGAGGGTTATCCCAGTCTACTCACTCGTTTTAACTCACCAACATCTGCAACACGTGTAATAGTGTTTCAAATGTCACATAAAAGCTTGGATAAATGGAGGGATTGTAAATCCGGCTCACTTGGGTCGGTGTTAGCAGGAACAATAGAAAGATGGTAGAAGAATTTCCAAAGGATGAAATGAAAGAGGGATTAGAAAGGTTTGGAGACTGGACAAGGAAAATGCAGGAGAAAGGGATGTTTGGAAGTTGTGAATGCGCTCCACCCACTCTGAGCAATTTCAACATGTTTATGAGGTAAGAGTTTTCTTTGATTTTTATGTTGATCTGTAGAGATAAAGTTGTTCATGAGAACACAGGGATAAGTTTGTTATTTTTCATGAAGATGTGAGGTGGTTTCCTACTCCATTGATATTTTCACTGTGCATGTGTCAGTGTATCGGACAGCATAGAGTGTTGTAGAATTCCTGCAATCACACAGATCTCAAGTGGTCGTGTACACGCAGGGTTTGGAATAGCACAATAGGGATACTTCAGTTAAGGTGTTGCAGATGTTGGTGAGTTAAAACGAGTGAGTAGACTGGGATAACCCTCAACGGTCAAGCGCAATGAGTAATACACTCCGTGTAGAAGCTTCTTGATCGGGTCCTCACTTGGGCACTGTGCCACTCACCCTCTCTGTATAACACGTGTAATAGTGTTTCAAATGTCACATAAAAGCTTGGATAAATGGAGGGATTGTAAATCCGGCTCACTTGGGTCGGTGTTAGCAGGAACAATAGAAAGATGGCAGAAGAAAGTTCCAAAGGATGAAATGAAAGAGGAATTAGAAAGGTTTGGAGACTGGACAAGGAAAATGCAGGAGAAAGGGATGTTTGAAAGTTGTGAATGCGCTCCACCCACTCTGAGCCCCAATTTTGTGTGTATAACCAAGCAGCTCTGTACCTGCCTCTGCCACAGCGTTGGGTAACGTATTGCGTATTGCGTCACTTCCTGTTCTTGCACTACTCATTCACTTGCTAGCGTAGGTGTTCGGTGGTATTGGTGTACTTCAGTCGACATATTTTGTGTTAGCTTTTACTGTGGTTGGTTCTTACAAATAAGTACACAAGCACTTTAGGAAAAGTTTATTAACCGCACGATCATCTAGATTCTTTCCTTTTCCGATCCCCGTCCTGTTTGTCGTTGAGCTTCGCTTAGTGCTAACATGGCTGTAGCTCCCACAGTAACACGAGGAAACGGAGTTTTCTTTTAAACTACAGGGCGTTCTTTATTCAGCTTCGTCCCGTGAAAACTGACAATAACAAACAACAAATAAATTTATATGAATCATATTAGACAAAACTAAGTTAATATTAACAATTTAGAAGATGACTACGTAACTCTACAATATTGAGAGACATAAGCTTACCTCGCTGGCAGCTTGTTACCAAAAGGAGCTAGGTTCGTTGCACACAAAGGTTCATCACTCTTCATAACATTTCTTCAAGAACAATATTCCACAACCGGGGTCCATTCAAACGTTAAATGACCCGCGTTACATTCTTCTCTTGCAATATTCATCAAATACATCTCACACATAAAGCTTAAGCCTTCTTTGGTCCTGGTAGGCGAAAACTGGATTACCGCTGTTTTTCAAGATATCCCTTTCCTGTACGTCCCTGAATTATGTCCCCCAGGAAGTAGAATAGAAGATTCCACCCCAATACAACACAAAAATATACTGCGCACCATGAAAACCATGCTCACCATAAACAAATGAAATAACCATATTAATTTATATATTGGAAATATTATTCATGCCATTTAGGTAACTGATGACAGTTATACTCCCACCAAAATCTTCTGTGATTTTATTTTCATTTCTTTATTCCTAATGTGAAGCTATATGAACTTGTGATGAACTTATTTATAACCTTTTATTTACTAACTTTAAGATTCAACTACTGCTTATAAGCTTATAATGACAGGATGAAAGTGTAAACTCAGGCCTTCAATCTGCTTCCAGTAGTGTAACAGTCTTCTGGATGCGTTTCTTTGCGTTTCTTTGTTCCTTGGTCCACTTCTGTCGATACTGAAGATTCAAGAGATATTCTCTCTTCCATCGCAACCAGAAACTGTTGGCCAGGAACTAAACACGACGCCATCTTTTACGAAGATAAAGATCCTCTCTAACAAATCGTCCAGGAGGTGGAGCGATTACTGTAGACTTCATGGTCAAAATGTGATTAGGTGTCAGGGGCTCGGGGCAAGAAGCATCACAGAGGTAATCAGTGGTTAAAGGCCTGCTGTTGATCACAGCCATGACTTCATACAAAAATGTCCTAACAGAAGAACAGTCAAGTTGTTTGGATGACTGCTCCAGGATTGATGTTAAGACACTTCTGATGCCAAATGTGACTGAATTAGACAGAAAACATGGTTTGAACTCTGTTTCTCTCAAATTCCAGCTTATTTCACAAGAAGGACTTTAAAACCTATTTTCAGAGAGGAAACATGAGTTTCACCATTTTGACTATGCTTTATTTGATTGCTGTGAAAAATCAAGTTTTTGACTTAGTATTAGTCAAATGTGACTGAATTAGACAGAAAACATGGTTTGGCCTTTTGTTCTCTCAATTTCCAGGTGATCACATAACAAGTATTTTATGGCCTGATTTCAGTAGTTTAAGCATATTGAGTGCAGTTTCCTCACAAGACTGCACTATCAAGGTTTTGGCTCAGCAATAGTCAGATGTGACTGAATTAGACAGAAAACACAGTTTTATGTCTGTTTCTCTCAATTTCCAGCTTATTTCACAAGACACATTTTAAAAGTTGTTTTCAGCGAGGAAACACGAGTTTCCTCACTTTGAGTGCAGTTTTCTAACAGACCTGTGCACAATGAAGTGTTTGGCTTTGTTTCAGGCAAATGTGACTGGATTCGACAGAAAGTATGGTATGACCTCAGTTTCTCTGTTTCTCTGAAAGTCCAGCTGATGAAAGAGAAAGTACTTTTTGGCCTGTGTTCAGTGAGTTAACTTGACTTTCAGCATTTTGAGTGCACTTTCCTCACAAAAGTGTGCACAGTCAAAGTTTTGGCTTAGATGTAGTCGAGTGTGACTGAATTAGACAGACAACATGGCTGGACATCTGTTTCTCTCAAATTCCAGCTGATTTCACAAGAAGCACCATAAACCAGTTTTCAGTGAGGAAACATGAGTTTCACCTTGTTGAGTGCAGTTTTCTCACAGAAGTGTGTACAATCAAGTTTTTGGCAAAGATATTGTCAAATGTGACTGAATTAGACAGAAAACATGGTTTGAACTCTGTTTCTCTCAAATTCCAGCTTATTTCACAAGAGGCACTTTAAAACCTTTTTTCAGTGAGGAAACATGAGTTTCACCATTTTGACTACGCTTTATTTGATTGCTGTGAAAAATCAAGTTTTTGACTTAGTATTAGTCAAATGTGACTGAATTAGACAGAAAACATGGTTTGGCCTTTTGTTCTATGAATTTCCAGGTGATCACATAACAAGTATTTTATGGCCTGATTTCAGTAGTTTAAGCATATTGAGTGCAGTTTCCTCACAAGACTGCACTATCAAGGTTTTGGCTCAGCAATAGTCAGATGTGACTGAATTAGACAGAAAACACAGTTTTATGCCTGTTTCTCTCAATTTCCAGCTTATTTCACAAGACGCATTTTAAAAGTTGTTTTCAGCGAGGAAACACGAGTTTCCTCACTTTGAGTGCAGTTTTGTCTTAGATGTAGTCGAGTGTGACTGAATTAGACGGACAACATGGCTGGACCTCTGTGTCTCTCAAATTCCAGCTGATTTCACAAGAAGCACCATAAACCAGTTTTCAGTGAGGAAACATGAGTTTCACCATTTTGACTACTCTTTATTTGATTGCTGTGAAAAATCAAGGTTTTGACTTAGTATTAGTCAAACGTGACTGAATTAGACAGAAAACACAGTTTTATGTCTGTTTCTCTCAATTTCCAGCTTATTTCACAAGACGCATTTTAAAAGTTGTTTTCAGCGAGGAAACACGAGTTTCCTCACTTTGAGTGCAGTTTTCTAACAGACCTGTGCACAATGAAGTGTTTGGCTTTGTTTCAGGCAAATGTGACTGGATTTGACAGAAAGTATGGTTTGACCTCAGTTTCTCTGTTTCTCTGAAAGTCCAGCTGATGAAGGAGAAAGTACTTTTTGGCCTGTGTTCAGTGAGTTAACTTGACTTTCAGCATTTTGAGTGCACTTTCCTCACAGAAGTGTGCACAGTCAAAGTTTTGGCTTAGATGTAGTCGAGTGTGACTGAATTAGACGGACAACATGGCTGGACCTCTGTTTCTCTCAAATTCCAGCTGATTTCACAAGAAGCACCATAAACCAGTTTTCAGTGAGGAAACATGAGTTTCACCTTGTTGAGTGCAGTTTTCTCACAGAAGTGTGTACAATCAAGTTTTTGGCAAAGATATTGTCAAATGTGACTGAATTAGACAGAAAACATGGTTTGAACTCTGTTTCTCTCGAATTCCAGCTTATTTCACAAGAAGCACTTTAAAACCTATTTTCAGTGAGGAAACATGAGTTTCACCATTTTGACTACGCTTTATTTGATTGCTGTGAAAAATTCAAGTTTTTGACTTAGTATTAGTCAAATGTGACTGAATTAGACAGAAAACATGGTTTGGCCTTTTGTTCTCTCAATTTCCAGGTGATCACATAACAAGTATTTTATGGCCTGATTTCAGTAGTTTAAGCATATTGAGTGCAGTTTCCTCACAAGACTGCACTATCAAGGTTTTGGCTCAGCAATAGTCAGATGTGACTGAATTAGACAGAAAACACAGTTTTATGTCTGTTTCTCTCAATTTCCAGCTTATTTCACAAGACGCATTTTAAAAGTTGTTTTCAGCGAGGAAACACGAGTTTCCTCACTTTGAGTGCAGTTTTCTAACAGACCTGTGCACAATGAAGTGTTTGGCTTTGTTTCAGGCAAATGTGACTGGATTTGACAGAAAGTATGGTTTGACCTCAGTTTCTCTGTTTCTCTGAAAGTCCAGCTGATGAAGGAGAAAGTACTTTTTGGCCTGTGTTCAGTGAGTTAACTTGAGTTTCAGCATTTTGAGTGCACTTTCCTCACAGAAGTGTGCACAGTCAAAGTTTTGGCTTAGATGTAGTCGAGTGTGACTGAATTAGACAGACAACATGGCTGGACCTCTGTTTCTCTCAAATTCCAGCTGATTTCACAAGAAGCACCATAAACCAGTTTTCAGTGAGGAAACATGAGTTTCACCTTGTTGAGTGCAGTTTTCTCACAGAAGTGTGTACAATCAAGTTTTTGGCAAAGATATTGTCAAATGTGACTGAATTAGACAGAAAACATGGTTTGAACTCTGTTTCTCTCAAATTCCAGCTTATTTCACAAGAAGCACTTTAAAACCTATTTTCAGTGAGGAAACATGAGTTTCACCATTTTGACTACGCTTTATTTGATTGCTGTGAAAAATCAAGTTTTTGACTTAGTATTAGTCAAATGTGACTGAATTAGACAGAAAACATGGTTTGGCCTTTTGTTCTCTCAATTTCCAGGTGATCACATAACAAGTATTTTATGGCCTGATTTCAGTAGTTTAAGCATATTGAGTGCAGTTTCCTCACAAGACTGCACAATCAAGGTTTTGGCTCAGCAATAGTCAGATGTGACTGAATTAGACAGAAAACACAGTTTTATGTCTGTTTCTCTCAATTTCCAGCTTATTTCACAAGACGCATTTTAAAAGTTGTTTTCAGCGAGGAAACACGAGTTTCCTCACTTTGAGTGCAGTTTTCTAACAGACCTGTGCACAATGAAGTGTTTGGCTTTGTTTCAGGCAAATGTGACTGGATTCGACAGAAAGTATGGTTTGACCTCAGTTTCTCTGTTTCTCTGAAAGTCCAGCTGATGAAAGAGAAAGTACTTTTTGGCCTGTGTTCAGTGAGTTAACTTGAGTTTCAGCATTTTGAGTGCACTTTCCTCACAGAAGTGTGCACAGTCAAAGTTTTGGCTTAGATGTAGTCGAGTGTGACTGAATTAGACAGACAACATGGCTGGACCTCTGTTTCTCTCAAATTCCAGCTGATTTCACAAGAAGCACCATAAACCAGTTTTCAGTGAGGAAACATGAGTTTCACCTTGTTGAGCAGTGGACCTTTCCTGTTGTGCTCACTGCTCTAAGATATGAGCACACTCCATAGCCTGATGTACTGGCGTCCGAGAAATGGTGCATACACTTCCTGCCGTGCCTTGGCAGCCTTTAGTTTCTTGACTGTCTCCAATCGTTCTATCTCTCTGCGCTTGGCTTCTAACATCTGCCTTCTCTTCTCATTTTCAACTTCTCGTTCTGCTTGAAGTCTCTTATCTTCAGCTTCAAGCCTTTGCAATTCTTTAAAATGCTGCTCTTGCTCGTGAAAGACTTCTAGCGTGGCTTCATTAGCAGCAGCTTCGGCTGCTGCATCTTGTCTCTTCAGTGATGACAGGCTTGAGGATCTTGAACTAATTACTGAACCAACGTGGGAGCGATGCACAGATCTTGAGTGACTAGAGATGATGCTCTGTGTATCAGGCCTTAGCTTTAGAGACCTTGCACTTTTGAAATCTTCTTGCTCATTGCTAGCTAGACAGCCATTTGCAGCTTCAACGATTTCCTTGGTTACTTCTTCACAAGTGTCTATTCTACGACGCATGTCTTGGTGTGGTGTTTGAACACGACGTATGTCTTCATAAATCTGCTCTAACTCAGTTGAGGCTTTTCTTATCTTAGCTGCATGTTCCTGTAGCATAGCTTTCGAATTACAGGTCTTAGAAGATTGTTTGGCATCTTTAACGAGTACCTTCCACTTTTCATAGTTCGAATTGAACCTGCGTTCCAGTCTTTTTATTTGCTCTTCCTGCAGTTCTTGGCCCTTCTCTGTCAACTTACGGAATCTTCGGCCTTGCGGCCCTTCTTGTGAGCAGTTGAGACTGGATGCCGCAATTTTGATCACACATGAATGCTCTGACTCATCTAATATTACATCTTGTTCCTTGCCAGCATCTTCTTTGGTGGGTGTCTGTACGATCTGTTTTACACTTTCTCTGTCATTCTCAACTAGACTACCTGACTCAGACATTTTAATGGACCGTCTCTTTCTTAATGAATTCAAATTACCTTTAAGTTAGAGAAAAGGAAGTAAGTTATTCCCGTTTTATGTCTAACTTTCTGCTTAAATGCAACAGGACTGCAATATTTATCAAAAGTAACCTTGTTAACTTAAAGTTAGGTTGTCAAAAGATTGGAATTAAAACAAAAAAAAAAATTATCATAAATTCAGCTTACTTAGTCAGGTTTTAGTAATTATAGTTTAAACTAAATAAGAGTAAACTTTACATTAAGCTTATTCAACTATAAACATTCTCTATTTAAAAGAGCATTTGAAATAACTGTTATGTTAGTCACACACATGCATATGATCATGCATAATGGCTACAACCTGCCATTATGGTATTGAACTTGCCTAAGCCTAAATGGACCATCATCAAACCAAGAGTTATTAGCCAACAAAGAAAACATAGATTGACCTAGATATGAACACGGTCACCGAAGTCTCTGAAATGTCCGTTCAAAATGTTGAGCCTACGCTAGCAAAACAATGGCACCTGCACCGTACTGCGGACTGCAAAGTAGCTCTCGTGCGTCTCATCTCAGAAGAAGCGCTGAGGAATGCGATGCGATGGCGATGACTTGCCGCTTGCTTCTCCACACGCCTTGGGTCTTGACATCGAGTTTTCACTGTAGCTCCCACAGTAACACGAGGAAACGGAGTTTTCTTTTAAACTACAGGGCGTTCTTTATTCAGCTTCGTCCCGTGAAAACTGACAATAACAAACAACAAATAAATTTATATGAATCATATTAGACAAAACAAAGTTAATATTAACAATTTAGAAGACGACTATGTAACTCTACAATATTGAGAGACATAAGCTTACCTCGCTGGCAGCTTGTTACCAAAAGGAGCTAGGTTCGTTGCACACAAAGGTTCATCACTCTTCATAACATTTCTTCAAGAACAATATTCCACAACCGGGGTCCATTCAAACGTTAAATGACCCGCGTTACATTCTTCTCTTGCAATATTCATCAAATACATCTCACGCATAAAGCTTAAGCCTTCTTTGGTCCTGGTAGGCGAAAACTGGATTACCGCTGTTTTTCAAGATATCCCTTTCCTGTACGTCCCTGAATTATGTCCCCCAGGAAGTAGAATAGAAGATTCCACCCCAATACAACACAAAAATATACTGCGCACCATGAAAACCATGCTCACCATAAACAAATGAAATAACCATATTAATTTATATATTGGAAATATTATTCATGCCATTTAGGTAACTGATGACAGTTATAATGGCTTCTTCCACTCACTCTCCCTCTGCCTCTCCCTCTCCCGTCTTCTGTAAGGTGTGTGAAATGTTTAGCTATTCCTCTGCCTCCTTTAGTGAGAGTGAGATGTGTAGAAAGTGTAGCTTATTCATAGCCTTGGAGGCGAGGCTAACTGAGTTAGAGGCCCGGCTTCGTACTGTAGATCATAGTCCATTAGTCCCGACAGCTAGCCAGCAGCAGTTAGCCTGTGCGGACCGGCCTACTTTACCTACTTTAGCTGATGTCAGCCGCCCCCCGGCAGCCCCCGAGCAGCCGGGAAGTCAGGGAGGTTGGGTGGCGGTTCGAAAGAAGCGTAGTCCAAAACAAAGGCCCGTGGTTCACCACCAACCGCTTCATGTGTCTAACCGCTTTTCCCCACTCAGCGACACACCCGCTGAGAAACCGACCCTGGTTATTGGCGATTCTGTTTTGCGATATGTGAAGCCGACACCAGCGACCATAGTCAAATGCATCCCGGGGGCCAGAGCGGGCGACATAGAGGGCAATTTAAAGCTGCTGGCGAGAGATAAGAGTAAATATGGTAAGATTATAATTCACGTCGGCGCTAATGACACTCGGCTACGCCAGTCGGAGGTCACCAAAGTCAATATTGAGTCGGTGTGTAATTTGGCAAAAACCATGTCGGACTCCGTAGCATTCTCTGGTCCCCTCCCGAATCTGACCAGTGATGATATGTTTAGCCGCATGTCATCGCTCCGTCGCTGGCTGTCACGGTGGTGTCCAGAAAACAACGTGGCCTTTATAGATAACTGGGAGACTTTCTGGGGAAAACCTGGCCTCATTAGCAGAGACGGAATTCATCCCACTTGGGGTGGTGCGGCTCTTATTTCTACCAATATGGCCAAGTTTATTAGACAACCAACACCCTGACAACCCAGGGTCGAGGCCAGGAAGTAGAGTCGCTGTCTTACACACTTCTCTGCTGCTTCTGTAGGACTGCCGCCCTCCGTTAAAATTAGAATAAATAAAAATATAAATGCACACAGTAATACTAAGTTTAACAATCCCATAGAAATAGTGTCAGTGCCTCGTCCTCCCATAGTCCAACCAGCACAAAATTTAAGAAGTGTTAATCATAATAACCTCATAAAAATACAAACTAGCAAATATTTAGAGCCAAAAAATAGGACAGTCAGATGTGGATTATTAAATATACGATCCCTCCACTCTAAATCCCTCCTAGTCAGTGATCTAATTATTGATCATCAGTCTGATATATTCTGCCTCACTGAGACTTGGTTACGGGACGAAGAATATGTTAGTCTAAATGAATCAACTCCATCTGGTTATATTAACTATCATGTTCCTCGAGGCACAGGGCGAGGAGGAGGAGTGGCAGCAATCTACCATTCCAGTCTTCAGATTAACCCCAAACCTGCCCAAAATGCAGGGCTACTTGTGGTTCCTAGAGTCCTCAAAAGTAGATTGGGAACCAGAGCCTTTAGTTATCAAGCTCCTCTACTATGGAACCATCTTCTGGTTTCGGTCCGGGAGGCGGACACCCTCTCTATATTTAAGAGTAGACTAAAAACTTTCCGCCGGGGGCCCTCCCATGACGCACTGAGCCCTATCTTCCTCTCCCTCTCCTTCTGCACACATTCATGTCCCATTAATATTACTAACAAATAAAGAATTCTGATTCTGATTCTCAACTCCTTCCCTGGAGTCCCTGTGCTTTCTTGTCCCGCAGATTCCTAGCGATCATGACTGGACCTCCTGCTGCGGTCCAGCTGTCGTCCTGCCCAAAACCTACTGCAATTACTACTGTTTAGTCATAATCTGATTTAAATCTGTTACGACTCAGTACAGCTACTACCATTATTGTTACTACCATTGTTATCAAAATCACCATAATACCTTCTGTATACTTCATTGTCATTATCATTATCTACATTTCGATATGCATCTCTGCTTGTGTGCTCCTTCTCTCACACCCCACCCCCTCTGCCTCTCTCCCTTGCTCTCTCTGTCGCTCTCCTGCTCTCTCTCTCTCTCTCTCTCTCTTTCAACCCAACCGGTCAAGGCAGATGGCCGCCCATCTTGAGCCGGGGTCTGCTCCGAGGTTTCTGCCTTCTAAAAGGCAGTTTTTCCTCGCCACTGTCGCCAAGTGCTTGCTCAAGGGGGAATGTTGGGCTCTCTCTATTTTACAATTTAATTAAAGAGTTTGGTCTAGACCTGCTCTAATTGGAAAGTGTCATGAGATAACTTTTATTGTGAATTGGCGCTATATAAATAAACTGAATTGAATTGAATTGAATTGAATTGAATTGATTTACAATCCCTCCATTTATCCAAGCTTTTATGTGACATTTGAAACACTATTACACGTGTTATACAGAGAGGGTGAGTGGCACAGTGCCCAAGTGAGGACCCGATCAAGAAGCTTCTACACGGAGTCTATTACTCTGTGCGCTTGACCGTTGAGGGTTATCCCAGTCTACTCACTCGTTTTAACTCACCAACATCCGCAACACCTTGACTGAAGTATCCTTTTTATGCTGTTCCAAACCCTGCGTCTACACAACCACTTGAGATCTGTGTGAGTGCATTAATTCTCCAACACCCTATATTGTCCGATACACTGACACATGCACAGTGAAAATATCAATGGAGTAGGAAACCACCTCACATCTTCATGAAAAATAACAAACTTATCCCTGTGTTCTCATGAACAACTTTATCTCTATAGATCAACATAAAAATCAAATAAAACTCTTACCTCATAAACATGTTGAAATTGCTCAGAGTGGGTGGAGCGCATTCACAACTTCTGTTCTGGCCATGCCTGTTATTCAATGTTCTTTAGTGACTCCTGCTGGTTATTTACCATAGTGCAGTGTTACTGGGTTCTCTAGTGACTCCTGTTGGTCATTTATTGTAGTATAGTGTTTGAGCACTGATTTGTATTTCCTGTGTAACAGGAAGTTAGTTCAAGCCAACTAAAAATGGCCTGTGTGCTCTAGTGAAGCTGATGTGTGTTCATCTGTTGCCATCCTTCATTCATAGCCCCTGAGAAGGCATCACCTGTAAGTACATGCATTGTGAAACGATGTATCTTTGATATAAGCACATTTTCTTGACCACTTTTTGTTATGATGTCGGTGAATTTAGTGAATCACTTGGGGTAGCCTTTTTTGGTTTATGTATACTAACAGATCAGTTCATTAATGCTCCATTAATTCTGTAACACTGATTTTGCTTAATACTTACCTGCTGGTCATGCTTATGTTATGTGATATGGTGTAAGTGAAGTTACAAACCAATACTGAACCAATATTGTTGTTTATGTATTTTTCAGTTTCACACTTTTCATACAAGTAAAGCATCTCAACATCAATTCATGGTCCTGAGAGTTACTGTATGGCTGTGTTTAACTTGCTGGATAACTGAAGGGGGAAAATTCAGTGAGGCCAGTAAAGTGAAAAGGTGTCCGCAACCAAGTGCTATCTCTCAGATGCTGGATCTACACTGCATTGTCATATACGGCACCCAGGCCACCACGACAGCTGCATAGATCCACGGCAAGTAGAGCACACACCTCCACTACAGCGGTGAGTTGCTACGTCACCAAGATGGAAAATGACACAGCTGAAGCTCAGTCTGTTTCTTCCAAGTCATCCACCGTGTCAAGGGCCAGCATGGCAGCAGCTAAAGCTCGGGCTAAAGCTGAAGCCGCTCAAGCCAGAGCTGCATTTGCAAAGAAAGAGATTGAAATAAGGATAGAAAAAGCCCGCCTAGAAGCCACATTGGTTGCTCTTGAGAAAGAAGGTGAAGCAGAAGCTGCCAGGGCTGAAGCAGCTGTAATGGAGGCAGCAGTAGCGAATTTGGAGCCAGCAGAAATAGAACCAAAAGAGCAGCTGTTACCAACACAAAGAACGTACCGAACAGTATGTAAGTCAGCATGCTGAGACAAGCACCCATGAACAGCTATATGAAGAAAAAGAAGAGGGCCACTTTTTACAAACACACTCTCAACCCCAAGCATCACGGGATGAGTTAGGAGAGAAATCTCCAGGGCCGGAGTATCGTGTTCTGTCCAGCTACCCAGAAGACATCACCCCTCGAATAAAGAGAGAACAGATTCCAACTCCCAAGACCCACTTGCAACATCGCCTCTCCAATAAGACCAACAACCCAAATTACTCTGATCATTATAATAACAACAAGCCCTCTACATCACACTACTTCAGTGACAATGATGCCTCATTTGATCTTGCCAAATATTTGGCGCGAAGCCAGCTGGTGTCATCAGGGCTCATAAGGTTTGATGATCGGCCTGAGAATTATTTGGCTTGGAAATCGTCATTTCTTAATGCCATCAAAGGCTTAGATCTCACACCTGGAGAAGAATTAGATCTGCTAATCAAATGGCTAGGAAGAGAATCAGCAGAACATGCACGCCGTATAAAGTCAGTGAATGTAAGAAATCTGTCTGCTGGACTGGACCTGATATGGGAGAGGTTAGAGGAGACTTATGGGTCACCAGAGGCTATAGAAAATGCCCTTTTTACAAGGATAGAAAACTTTCCCAAAATAACAGCCAAAGACAACCAAAGGCTCCGTGAATTAGGTGACCTGCTGACTGAACTCGAAGCTGCAAAACAAGATGGCTACCTTCCGGGCCTTTCCTATCTCGACACTGCAAGGGGTGTAAACCCCATTGTGGAGAAGCTGCCGTATGCACTCCAGGAAAAGTGGATGATGAAGGGCTCTCACTATAAAAGGGAATGTCAGGTCGCTTTTCCTCCCTTCTCTTTTTTTGTAGAGTTTGTGCGCACAGAAGCCCAGGCACGTAATGACCCCAGTTTTAATCTCACATCATCCTTCACGACTCCAAATAGAAAAAACAGGTTTGAGAGTCAAGGTAATCTACGTAGGCCAGTCTCTGTTCATAAAACAAATGTCTCATCCTCTTCCAGTTCCAACCGCCAGAGTCAAAATACTGAAGATCCAGATAGACAATGCCCAATACATCGCAAACCCCACCCACTAAAGAAATGTAGGGGTTTCAGAGAAATGCCCCTGGAAAACAGGAAGAAGATTCTGAAAGAGCATTCTATCTGCTATAAGTGTTGTGCATCCACAAGGCACGTAGCGAGGAACTGCGGGGCGACTATTAAATGCACTGAATGTGACAGTGAGAGACATCAAGCTGCTCTCCATCCAGGCCCAGCTCCATGGCTCACCAAGCCATCTCCTCCTCCATCACAGCATGGCGGGGAGGAGCAAGACCCTACCGACCCAGATATCACATCAAAATGCACAGAAGTGTGCGGGAAGGGTTTCAGTGAGAAATCGTGTTCCAAAATATGCCTTGTGAATGTGTATCCAACTGGCAGACGCCACGAGAGCCGAAAAATGTATGCCATACTAGATGACCAGAGTAACAGGTCATTGGCACAGTCTGAGTTTTTCGACACATTTGGCATAGAAGGTACATCATCCCCATACACATTGAGAACATGCTCTGGACAAGCTGAAACCACAGGAAGGAGAGCAACTGGCTTTATTATAGAGTCTGCGGATGGTGAGACAATCCTTCCGCTGCCCACCTTAATAGAGTGCAATATGGTTCCAAACAATAGAGATGAAATACCTACCCCTGCAGCTGCTCACAACCACCACCATCTCAAAGCAATAGCTCATGAAATACCGCCACTAGACCCTAATGCTGAGATCTTGTTGCTATTGGGGAGAGACATATTGAGCGTGCATAAAGTCCGCAAGCAATGCAATGGCCCCAACGATGCCCCTTATGCCCAAAAGCTAGATCTGGGCTGGGTAATAATCGGAGATGTGTGCCTTGGCAGAGCACACAGGTCGACAGAGGTAAACAGTATGAAGACATTCGTCTTAGAGAATGGCAGGCCAAGCCATTTCAGTCCATGTGAGAACCGCTTGAAAGTCAAGGAGAAGTTTTCCTCAAATCAGCACCAACTCTTTGCCCACTTCTCAGGGAGAAGTCACTTACACGGCACAAGAGATGAGACTTTGGGCCAGTCAGTTTTTTGTCAAACTAAAGATGACAATAAACTTGCACCATCAGTGGAAGACCTGTCTTTCCTCAGCATGATGGAGAAGGAGTTCTTCAAGGATTCCACAAACAGCTGGGTTGCACCACTGCCCTTTCGCAACCCACGAAGACGACTGCCCAATATCAGGGAGTATGCCATGAGCCGCTTTAAGTCACTACGCCGCACCCTAGATAAGCGCCCAGAGATGAAGTCTCACTTCACTGAGTTCATGCAAAAGATATTCCATAACCATCATGCAGAGTTGGCACCACCTCTGCAGGAAGGCAAAGAGTGCTGGTATCTGCCCTCATTCGGCATATATCATCCCCAGAAGCCCGGGCAGATTCGTGTTGTCTTTGACTCCAGTGCCCAGTACGATGGGGTCTCCCTAAATGATGTGCTGCTCTCTGGACCCGATCTGAACAACAGCCTGTTAGGTGTCCTTATGAGGTTCAGAAAGGATCCTGTAGCCATCACAGCAGACATCCAGCAAATGTTTCACTGCTTTCTGGTACGCGAAGACTGCAGGGATTTTCTACGTTTCCTTTGGCATCGTGACAATGACCTGAGCAAAGAGGTCATTGATTTCAGAATGAGGGTGCATGTCTTTGGAAACAGCCCATCGCCAGCTGTGGCCACTTATGGGCTCAGAGGCGCTGCACGTGAAGAGGAGAGGGAGTATGATAATGAGGTCCGACAGTTTGTGGAAAGAGATTTTTATGTGGACGATGCCTTGAAATCATTCCCCACAGAGGAGGAAGCAGTCACAGTCCTCCAACAAGCACAAAAGATGTTAACAGTCTCAAACCTCAGGCTCCACAAGGTAGCCTCCAACAGAGCTAAAGTGATGGATGCCTTTCCAGTTGAGGACCGAGCCAAGGACATTCAAAATCTTGACCTGGCTGTAGATGAATTGCCTGATCAACGCAGTCTTGGGGTGAGATGGTACATCATGTCAGACTCATTCACATTTCACGTTCCTGAAACTGAGAAACCGTACACACGTAGAGGTGTGCTTTTCACGTCTCTTTGGCCCCTTGGGCTTCCTGGCACCGGTAACTACCCAGGGACGACTGCTCCTCAGAGAGCTCTCAACACAAGCCAGTGAATGGGACCTGCCCCTTCCTGAGGGTATGTGTGGCGAGTGGATGAAGTGGCGAGACTCACTCCAAGAGCTAAAAGAGTTGCATGTTCCACGCACATACTCAACCATGGCCCCCTCCAAAGCTCTACATACTGAGTTGTGTGTGTTCTCGGACGCTTCTGTTAAAGCCATTTCAGCTGTTGCTTATCTCAAGGTCACTGATCACAATGGGCACACTGAAGTAGGTTTCGTACTCGGCAAGGCAAGACTGGCCCCACAGTCAGAACTCACAATTCCCAGGTTGGAACTATGTGCTGCTGTTTTAGCTGTTGAGATCGCTGAGATCATTGTTGAAGAGATAGACCTGAAACTCGACTCAGTTAGGTTCTACACCGACAGCAAGGTTGTGTTGGGCTATATCCACAATCAGTCAAAACGCTTCTATGTCTTTGTGAGTAATAGAGTACAGCGCATTAGGAAGTCCACTCAACCCCAGCAATGGCATTATGTACCAACGGAACAGAATCCTGCTGACCATGGCTCACGATCTGTCCCAGCCTCCAAGCTCCACAGCACCACATGGCTAACTGGACCTTCTTTCCTCCATCGTCCTCCCAAACAGCTCCTAGATGGGCCAGAGGCATTTGAATTGATTGACCCTGACAGTGACATGGAGATTCGCCCAGAGGTGAAGGCCCTTTCCACCATCGTCTCTGAGAGCTACTTAGGCACAAAGCGACTGGAGCGCTTCTCCAACTGGAAAGTTCTCATTAAGGCAGTGGCTCATCTGCATCACATTGCTCACTGCTTCACCCAGCCAGCAGGTGTTGGTAACTGTGTCGGATGGCACATCTGTAGCAAAGGTGCATCCAAGGATGTCCTAGAGAGAGCTGAAAACATCATTTTCAGAGATATGCAACACGATGCATATTCAGAGGAGTTAAAGTGCATTACTGCAAAACGTGATCTCCCATCACACAGTTCACTTCTGAAGCTTAAACCGAGTATTGACAGCAGTGGTCTACTCCGAGTTGGTGGGCGCATCAATCAGACAGGGTTTGAGGTGCGAGAAACAAACCCTCTCATAATCCCAGGAAGCCACCATGTCACAACTCTTCTCATAAGGCATCACCATGAAAGAGTGCAGCATCAGGGAAGGCACTTTACGGAAGGAGCTATAAGGGAAAGCGGGTTGTGGATAGTTGGTGGTAAACGACGCATTAGCAGCATAATTCGAAAGTGTGTTATGTGCCGGAAGCTCAGAGGTAAGGTTGAGGAGCAGCAAATGGCAGATCTGCCAGCAGAGAGACTGCAAATTGATCCTCCCTTCTCCTATGTTGGCCTAGATGTATTTGGCCCATGGGAAGTGACCACAAGAGGTGGACAGGCAAACAGCAAGAGATGGGCAGTGCTGTTCACCTGCATGTGTACAAGGGCAGTACACATTGAGGTCATTGAGGAAATGAGCTCATCAAGTTTCATAAATGCACTTAGAAGGTTCTTTGCAATCCGTGGTCCTGCCAAACAATTACGGTCCGACCGTGGCACCAACTTTATTGGCGCATGTAGGGAGCTGAAGCTGGATACCTCGGAACAGATCAAAGTACAGGGGTACTTAGAAGACCAGAGGTGTACCTGGATCTTCAATCCACCACATTCTTCAAATATGGGTGGCACATGGGAGCGCATGATCGGAGTGACGCGGCGTATACTCGATTCAATGCTTCTCCAGTCTGGTAAGGCACGACTCACTCACGTAGTCTTAACCACCCTTATGGCTGAAATTACAGCCATCATTAATGCACGGCCACTCATTCCAGTTTCATCAGACCCAGAACATCCTCACATTCTGACACCATCCATGCTCTTAACTCAAAAGGCAGCCACATTGTTGGCCCCTCAGGGTGATATCAGCGAGGGAGAGATGCTCAAATGTCAGTGGAAACGCGTCCAAAGTTTGGCTGATGTATTCTTGAGTAGGTGGCGGAAGGAGTTCCTTAGTACACTGCAAACCCGTCAGAAATGGCAGCACAAGAGGCCGGACATAAGAGATGGTGATGTTGTTCTTCTCAAAGATAAGCAATCCAGAAGGAACAAGTGGCCAGGGAGTTGTGGTGAAAGCTGTTCCCAGCAGAGATGGACTCATAAGGAAAGCTGAAGTGAAAGTCGTCCATGAAGGAGCGACGAAGGTCTTTTTAAGGCCCATATCAGAACTGGTTTACCTCTTATCATCAGATCAAGCTGTTTAGTTGAATGTAGTAGTGGTATCTTTAAGATACCAGACGGGGAGTGTTCTGGCCATGCCTGTTATTCAATGTTCTTTAGTGACTCCTGCTGGTTATTTACCATAGTGCAGTGTTACTGGGTTCTCTAGTGACTCCTGTTGGTCATTTATTGTAGTATAGTGTTTGAGCACTGATTTGTATTTCCTGTGTAACAGGAAGTTAGTTCAAGCCAACTAAAAATGGCCTGTGTGCTCTAGTGAAGCTGATGTGTGTTCATCTGTTGCCATCCTTCATTCATAGCCCCTGAGAAGGCATCACCTGTAAGTACATGCATTGTGAAACGATGTATCTTTGATATAAGCACATTTTCTTGACCACTTTTTGTTATGATGTCGGTGAATTTAGTGAATCACTTGGGGTAGCCTTTTTTGGTTTATGTATACTAACAGATCAGTTCATTAATGCTCCATTAATTCTGTAACACTGATTTTGCTTAATACTTACCTGCTGGTCATGCTTATGTTATGTGATATGGTGTAAGTGAAGTTGCAAACCAATACTGAACCAATATTGTTGTTTATGTATTTTTCAGTTTCACACTTTTCATACAAGTAAAGCATCTCAACATCACTTCATGGTCCTGAGAGTTACTGTATGGATGTGTTTAACTTGCTGGATAACTGAAGGGGGAAAACTGTACCAAACATCCCTTTCTCCTACATTTTCCTTGTCCAGTCTCCAAACCTTTCTAATCCCTCTTTCATTTCATCTTTTTAAACTTTCTTCTGCCATCTTTCTCTTGTTCCTGCTAACACCGACCCTAGTGAGCCGGATTTACAATCCCTCCATTTATCCAAGCTTTTATGTGACACGTGTTATACAGAGAGGGTGAGTGGCACAGTGCCCAAGTGAGGACCCGATCAAGAAGCTTCTACACGGAGTCTATTACTCTGTGCGCTTGACCGTTGAGGGTTATCCCAGTCTATTCACTCGTTTTAACTCACCAACTTCCGCAACACCTTAACTGAAGTATCCTTTTTGTGCTATTCCAAACCCTGTGTGTACACGACCACTTGAGATCTATGTGATTGTAGGAATTCTACAACACCCTATGCTGTTCGATACACTGACACATGCACAGTGAAAATATCAATGGAATAGGAAATCAAAGAAAACTCTTATCTCATAAACATGTTGAAATTGCTCAGAGTGGGTGGAGCGCATTCACAACTTCCAAACATCCCTTTCTCCTACATTTTCCTTGTCCAGTCTCCAAACCTTTCTAATCCCTCTTTCATTTCATCCTTTGGAACTTTCTTCTGCCATCTTTCTATTGTTCCTGCCAACACGGACCCAAGGGAGCCGGATTTACAGTCCCTCCATTTATCCAAGCTTTTATGTGACATTTGAAACACTATTACACGTGTTATACAGAGAGGGTGAGTGGCACAGTGCCCAATTGAGGACCCGATCAAGAAGCTTCTACACGGAGTCTATTACTCTGTGCGCTTGACCGTTGAGGGTTATCCCAGTCTATTCACTCGTTTTAACTCACCAACATCTGCAACACCTTAACTGAAGTATCCCTATTGTGCTAATCCCTCCAGTTATCCAAGCTTTTATGTGACATTTGGTAATGGGTTGATGACATCTTCAGACACATGAACCCGCTGATCTTTGAGAATCTGACTAACCAGCTCCGTCACAAGGTTTTGTGAATGCAGTTTAAGAAAAAAGTTTTGTGTTTAGATTTCTGAGAAAAGGACAGGAGGTTTCAAAAAATGTGTTTTAACAATTGTGAAAACCTGTAAGATGGCACAGTTTTTCCCACTGTTGTGAGAGTTTTTCCCTCTGATGATAACACAGAGGTGAATGTGTTCTGAAAAATTCTGAACTGAACTCAGCAGAATTTGCGTCCCATTTATAATGGGCAGAATGCCTTTGATGTTTTGATCCTCTGAAGATATCATCACATCAAAGCCAAATCATGTCAAACTGACAATTCAGTAAACCCCGCCCCCAGAACACTGACTGTCCAATAGTAGCTTGGCAACTGTAACTAAGCATAACCAAGTGAGCAAACACGCAGACATTGGTAGATTATGATTAGCCGGTGTTACATTACCATTCAGTGAGCATAGCTAACCTAATGATATCACTCCTTTTCTCTGTTGACAATTTCTCTTTATATGAGAATTTGTCTCTCACTTATTGTTAATATATTTCTGATGATGAACAAGTGATGAATGACAAACAGCAAATCCCTTTTATGTGACATTTGAAACACTATTACACGTGTTATACAGAGAGGGTGAGTGGCACAGTGCCCAAGTGAGGACCCGATCAAGAAGCTTCTACACGGAGTCTATTACTCATTGCGCTTGACCGTTGAGGGTTATCCCAGTCTACTCACTCGTTTTAACTCACCAACATCTGCAACACGTGTAATAGTGTTTCAAATGTCACATAAAAGCTTGGATAAATGGAGGAATTGTAAATCCGGCTCACTTGGGTCGGTGTTAGCAGGAACAATAGAAAGATGGTAGAAGAATTTCCAAAGGATGAAACGAAAGAGGTATTAGAAAGGTTTGGAGACTGGACAAGGAAAATGCAGGAGAAAGGGATGTTTGGAAGTTGTGAATGCGCTCCACCCACTCTGAGCAATTTCAACATGTTTATGAGGTAAGAGTTTTCTTTGATTTTTATGTTGATCTGTAGAGATAAAGTTGTTCATGAGAACACAGGGATAAGTTTGTTATTTTTCATGAAGATGTGAGGTGGTTTCCTACTCCATTGATATTTTCACTGTGCATGTGTCAGTGTATCGGACAGCATAGAGTGTTGTAGAATTCCTGCAATCACACAGATCTCAAGTGGTCGTGTACACGCAGGGTTTGGAATAGCACAATAGGGATACTTCAGTTAAGGTGTTGCAGATGTTGGTGAGTTAAAACGAGTGAGTAGACTGGGATAACCCTCAACGGTCAAGCGCAATGAGTAATACACTCCGTGTAGAAGCTTCTTGATCGGGTCCTCACTTGGGCACTGTGCCACTCACCCTCTCTGTATAACACGTGTAATAGTGTTTCAAATGTCACATACAAACTTGGATAAATGGAGGGATTGTAAATCCGGCTCACTTGGGTCGGTGTTAGCAGGAACAATAGAAAGATGGCAGAAGAAAGTTCCAAAGGATGAAATGAAAGAGGAATTAGAAAGGTTTTGAGACTGGACAAGGAAAATGCAGGAGTAAGGGATGTTTGGAAGTTGTGAATGCGCTCCACCCACTCTGAGCCCCAATTTTGTGTGTATAACCAAGCAGCTCTGTACCTGCCTCTGCCACAGCGTTGGGTAACGTATTGCGTATTGCGTCACTTCCTGTTCTTGCACTACTCATTCACTTGCTAGCGTAGGTGTTCGGTGGTATTGGTGTACTTCAGTCGACATATTTTGTGTTAGCTTTTACTGTGGTTGGTTCTTACAAATAAGTACACAAGCACTTTAGGAAAAGTTTATTAACCGCACGATCATCTAGATTCTTTCCTTTTCCGATCCCCGTCCTGTTTGTCGTTGAGCTTCGCTTAGTGCTAACATGGCTGTAGCTCCCACAGTAACACGAGGAAACGGAGTTTTCTTTTAAACTACAGGGCGTTCTTTATTCAGCTTCGTCCCGTGAAAACTGACAATAACAAACAACAAATAAATTTATATGAATCATATTGGACAAAACTAAGTTAATATTAACAATTTAGAAGACGACTACGTAACTCTACAATATTGAGAGACATAAGCTTACCTCGCTGGCAGCTTGTTACCAAAAGGAGCTAGGTTCGTTGCACACAAAGGTTCATCACTCTTCATAACATTTCTTCAAGAACAATATTCCACAACCGGGGTCCATTCAAACGTTAAATGACCCGCGTTACATTCTTCTCTTGCAATATTCATCAAATACATCTCACACATAAAGCTTAAGCCTTCTTTGGTCCTGGTAGGCGAAAACTGGATTACCGCTGTTTTTCAAGATATCCCTTTCCTGTACGTCCCTGAATTATGTCCCCCAGGAAGTAGAATAGAAGATTCCACCCCAATACAACACAAAAATATACTGCGCACCATGAAAACCATGCTCACCATAAACAAATGAAATAACCATATTAATTTATATATTGGAAATATTATTCATGCCATTTAGGTAACTGATGACAGTTATACTCCCACCAAAATCTTCTGTGATTTTATTTTCATTTCTTTATTCCTAATGTGAAGCTATATGAACTTGTGATGAACTTATTTATAACCTTTTATTTACTAACTTTAAGATTCAACTACTGCTTATAAGCTTATAATGACAGGATGAAAGTGTAAACTCAGGCCTTCAATCTGCTTCCAGTAGTGTAACAGTCTTCTGGATGCGTTTCTTTGCGTTTCTTTGTTCCTTGGTCCACTTCTGTCGATGCTGAAGATTCAAGAGATATTCTCTCTTCCATCGCAACCAGAAACTGTTGGCCAGGAACTAAACACGACGCCATCTTTTACGAAGATAAAGATCCTCTCTAACAAATCGTCCAGGAGGTGGAGCGATTACTGTAGACTTCATGGTCAAAATGTGATTAGGTGTCAGGGGCTCGGGGCAAGAAGCATCACAGAGGTAATCAGTGGTTAAAGGCCTGCTGTTGATCACAGCCATGACTTCATACAAAAATGTCCTAAGAGAAGAACAGTCAAGTTGTTTGGATGACTGCTCCAGGATTGATGTTAAGACACTTCTGATGGTGCGGATTTGCCTTTCCCAAACTCCGCCCATATGACTTGAAGCTGGTGTATTCATGATAAACTCGCATCCTTCTGCTTTGAACTTCTCTTCTTTCATTTCAGTTAATGCCTCAGCAAACTCTCTCCTAGCACCAACAAAGTTTGTACCCTGATCACATCTTAACTGACGAATTGGCCCGCGAATGGAAATGGCAGCACGAAGTGCATTAATGAAGGAGTCAGTAGACAGATCATCGAGCATTTCAATGTGCACTGCTCTAGAAGCCATACAGGTAAGTAGAAGTCCATAGCGTTTGAGCTCTTTTCTTCCTTCCCTGACATAAAATGGCCCGAAACAATCCATCCCACAATAGGTGAAGGGAGGGGCCTCTTCTGTGCGCTCAACAGGAAGATCTGCCATCTTTTGTTGTTCTGGGGACCTTCTTAATTTCCTGCATCTGGTGCACTTGTAGATGTATGATGACACAGACCCAAGGATCCATATCCCATTAGCACGGAGCTCGTTCATAGTCAAAGCACGTCCTTGATGGTACACTTTCTCGTGATAATGTTTTATAAAGAGTGATGACAAGTAGCTGTCTCGAGGAAGGATCGCGGGATGCTTCACATGTGGATGGAGGGCTGCATGAGTCAAGCGCCCACCTACTCTGAGGACACCTTCCTTGTCCAGAAATGGACTCTGCAGCTTGTTCATTACTTCACTACGCTCACCGTTGCCATGTCTCAAGTGCTGCATTTCTTGAGCAAAGCTATCCTTTTGTACCATCCTTATAAGCATTGATTCTGCTTCTCTTCTTTCCTCCAAAGTTGTGGCTTCACTTGACTTTCGCTGTAGTCCCTTGGCTTGCTTTACTCTGCGTGTCAGTCTAGCTACAGCCCTGACTAGTCTTGACCAGTCTGAGAAGTTGTGCATACGATCCAGAAGTGGAACATCTTCGTGGACTTGAATGTCATGAACATAAGCCTCTTTGACTTCAGGATCAGCACTTGAAATTTCTCCCACCATGGCATCTTCAGCAGGCAGCTCTTTCTGCCACAAAAATGCTGGGCCTGTGAACCAGTTGGAAACCTTAAGTTGCTGTGCTGCGAGACCCCTAGATGCATAGTCCGCAGGGCTGTCTTCAGAAGCCACATATCGCCATTGATCAGGTTCTGTGCTTTGTTTGATGCGCTGCACCCGGTTAGCCACAAAGACATGAAACCTTCTGGCGTCATTGTTGATATATCCTATGACTACCTTAGAATCAGTCCAAAAAAATTCATGTAGGGAGTCAATTTCAAGTTCCTTTTTCAGCAAGTCACTGATGCGAACAGCTGTGACTGCTGCTGAAAGCTCCAGTCTTGGTATAGTAGTGACCTTGCTAGGTGCAACTCTTGCCTTCGCCATGACCAAAGAGCAGTGGACCTTTCCTGTTGTGCTCACTGCTCTAAGATATGAGCACACTCCATAGCCTGATGTACTGGCGTCCGAGAAATGGTGGAGCTCATAATGCTTGACAGTGAAGCCTTTGGGAGTATAACACCTTGAGATCGATATGTCTGCCAAGTGTTTTAAGTCCATTAGCCAGGATTCCCACAACGGTTTGAGGTCTTCGGGTAAGTCATCATCCCAATCAAGCTTGCCTCGACACATTTGCTGCAGGATCTGTTTTCCTATCAAGATGTACGGGGCCACAAAGCCAAGTGGGTCATACAGTGAGGCAACTGTGGACAAGACCCCTCTTCTGGTAAGCGGATTGTCTTTCACAGCAACTTTGAATTGGAATTGATCGGAAGCCACGCACCACTGAACCCCAAGGGCTCGCTCTACTTGAGGCCCTCCAAATGCAAGATTCAGGTCTTTGGTGCCTTCTGCACGTTCCTTTTCAGGGATTGTGTCCAGTACGTCCTTGCAGTTTGAGACAAACTTGTGAAGATGGAGTTTTCCCATATTGCAGAGGTCTCTTGCTTCCTTGACTAATTGGATTGCCTGGTCTTTTGTTTCTGTGCTCGTTAAACCGTCGTCGACATAAAAGTTCCTCTGAATGAACCTGACAGTGTCATCACTGACCGAACCGCGTCCTGTGGCAGCGACGTGCTTAAGTCCAAAGTTGGCACAGCCTGGTGAGGATGCTGCGCCAAACAGATGAACTTTCATGCGGTAGATGGAAGGCTGTGCCTCCAGGTTGCCACCATCCCACCAGAGAAATCTCAAATAGTCTTGGTCTTCTTTCTTTACATGAAACTGGTGGAACATGCGTTCAATGTCACACATAAGTGCCACCGGTCCTTTGCGGAAACGGCACAGTACTCCCACCAATGTATTGGTCAAGTCAGGACCAGTCAAAAGATGGTCGTTCAGAGAAGTCTGTTGAAACTTTGCAGCACAATCAAAAACAACACGTATCTTACCCGGCTTCTGTGGATGGTACACCCCATGGTGTGGGATGTACCAAACTGGGGTTTTGCACAGGTCTTGCTCCATGATCTTTTCTGCATCGCCACTCTCAATTGTTTCATTCATGAAAGTTGTGTAATCCTTGTAGTACTGCTGATTCCTTTTCAGTTTTCTTTCCAGACACCTCAGACGATGCATGGCACAGGACTTATTGTCAGGTAAGTTAGCTCTTTCTAGCTTGAATGGTAGTGGCATTTCATAATGCCCATCAGTCTTTAATCTGATGCCATCCGTCATCTTGGCCAGAAATCTAAGATCTTCTTGAGATATTTGCCCATCCTCTGTGGTTCTTTCAATAAAGTCAGATTCAAGAATGTTCATGATCTCTGAAGGTGACACAACTTCTTTGATTTGCTTTCTGTGGACAAAATGAACTTCGCATGCGAGATCCGACAAGGGTCGACATGAGGGTCACCATAGCCAATCGCACTCCAACCTAAATCGGTCTTTATTGCAAAGGGTTGGTGTTCTCTTCCTGACACTACCTGTCTTGGAACAAGAGCCTGTGGACAATTATATCCAATAAGCAGGCCAATATCACAACTTTGCAGGGGAGCAATTTCATCCGATAGGTGTTCAAGGTGAGGTCAAGCTTTTGCAGTTTTCGGTGTAGGGATATGATCTCGGTTTCCTGGGATGAAGTCTCTGGAGTATGTTGCTGGTAGGGGAATTGTTTTGTTTGAGTAGAACCCCCTCACTTGTAGACCCGTTAGTTTTTGACATGATATTCTAGTGTCCTTTGAAGCCATTGTTGACAGCTTTAGATGGACTGGCTCACTCTTAGCATGAAAGGCTTCAGCAGTTTCTTTAAGAATGAATGTCGTATCACTTTGTGTGTCGAGAAGTGCATATACAAGAACCTCGTGATCTGGTTCATGAGCTGTTGACACCCACACTGGTATCACTGTAGAGGTATAAGTGCCCCTGCGCTTTGCATAATTCTGTTTGACGTTGCTCTGCTTGATGCACTGTCTGCTTTATCCTGGTTGCTGTCTTCTCTCTCTACCATTACGGTGCCACCTCTTGATGAGGGCCGTGCATCACTGCTACGATTTTCATGAAGACACGTGGGGTGCCTTTTGTTACATTTTTCACAGGTCTTTCTCTTTTCACATTCCTTTGAGCGATGCCCTGGTTTCAAGCAACCAAAGCACAATCTATTTTCTTGTATAAACTTATGTCGTTCAGAAACCTCTCTTTCCATGAATTTACAATTGTCTAAACCGTGGTTGGCCTTTTCACAGAGGATACAGCTGGCTAGGACAGCTTTCTCATCCGAATTGGTGGCTAATGCCTTTCTCCCAGGGCTTCTGTTTCTCTGGACTCTGGTCTTCTCACCGTCACTTGGTTTTAGAGCATGTAAAGAAGTCACAGGGTTGCATGCAATCTTGGCTTCACGTGTTAGAAATGCTACAAATTGGCTGAAAGTTGGGAATGTTTGGCTTTCTTCCTCCACTTGCATTACCTTTCTATTCCATCTTGGAAGTTTGATGAGCAACTTCTGATTTTCATTGCAGTCATTGAGCACATCAAACCCTTTGATCTGTGACATGGCTGCTTCACAGCTTCGCAGAAAGTCCACAAATTCTTGTAGCTCCAGGCTATTCTTGGGATTTAGTTTAGGCCGTGTAGCTAGCCGGTCTCTGAAAGCCTTGGTAATAAGGAATGGATTTCCGTATCTTTCTTCTAAGATGGTCCATGCAGAAAGGTAGGCTGCCTCTGTACCTAGCATAAAGAAGCTCTCAACTGCTTTCTTAGCAGGCCCACCAATGTACTTTCGCAAATAGTGCATCTTCTCTTCGCCTGGTATGTTCTTCCTATCAATGAGAGTTTGAAATGAGATTTTCCAGTCATTATACCGAAGAGGATCACCAAGGAATACTACTGGCTCAGGTACAGGGGGTCGATTTGCCGCTACTGATTCTGCAAGCGCTCTTATTAGAGCAGTGGTCTCGTCTTCTCGCTTGACATTGCAGTTTGTGGAGTGGGTTACAGCTTGTGGAGTGTCTGAGTGATGCTGGGTTGTAGCATTCTGGGTTGTAGCTTCTTTCTTTGCTCTCACAGAACCACAGCCGTGCAGTAGCTCACTTATCTCTTCATCTGAGCATATACTCTGTGCATACACTTCCTGCCGTGCCTTGGCAGCCTTTAGTTTCTTGACTGTCTCCAATCGTTCTATCTCTCTGCGCTTGGCTTCTAACATCTGCCTTCTCTTCTCATTTTCAACTTCTCGTTCTGCTTGAAGTCTCTTATCTTCAGCTTCAAGCCTTTGCAATTCTTTAAAATGCTGCTCTTGCTCGTGAAAGACTTCAGCAGCTTCGGCTGCTGCATCTTGTCTCTTCAGTGATGACAGGCTTGAGCATCTTGAACTAATTACTGAACCAACGTGGGAGCGATGCACAGATCTTGAGCGACTAGAGATGATGCTCTGTGTATCAGGCCTTAGCTTTAGAGACCTTGCACTTTTGAAATCTTCTTGCTCATTGCTAGCTAGACAGCCATTTGCAGCTTCAACGATTTCCTTGGTTACTTCTTCACAAGTGTCTATTCTACGACGCATGTCTTGGTGTGGTGTTTGAACACGACGTATGTCTTCATAAATCTGCTCTAACTCAGTTGAGGCTTTTCTTATCTTAGCTGCATGTTCCTGTAGCATAGCTTTCGAATTACAGGTCTTAGAAGATTGTTTGGCATCTTTAACGAGTGCCTTCCACTTTTCATAGTTCGAATTGAACCTGCGTTCCAGTCTTTTTTTTGCTCTTCCTGCAGTTCTTGGCCCTTCTCTGTCAACTTACGGACTCTTCGGCCTTGCGGCCCTTCTTGTGAGCAGTTGAGACTGGATGCCGCAATTTTAATCACACATGAATGCTCTGACTCATCTAATATTACATCTTGTTCCTTGCCAGCATCTTCTTTGGTGGGTGTCTGTACGATCTGTTTTACACTTTCTCTGTCATTCTCAACTAGACTACCTGACTCAGACATTTTAATGGACCGTCTCTCTCTTAATGAATTCAAATTACCTTTAAGTTAGAGAAAAGGAAGTAAGTTATTCCCGTTTTATGTCTAACTTTCTGCTTAAATGCAACAGGACTGCAATATTTATCAAAAGTAACCTTGTTAACTTAAAGTTAGGTTGTCAAAAGATTGGAATTAAAACAAAAAAAAAAATTATCATAAATTCAGCTTACTTAGTCAGGTTTTAGTAATTATAGTTTAAACTAAATAAGAGTAAACTTTACATTAAGCTTATTCAACTATAAACATTCTCTATTTAAAAGAGCATTTGAAATAACTGTTATGTTAGTCACACACATGCATATGATCATGCATAATGGCTACAACCTGCCATTATGGTATTGAACTTGCCTAAGCCTAAATGGACCATCATCAAACCAAGAGTTATTAGCCAACAAAGAAAACATAGATTGACCTAGATATGAACACGGTCACATTTAAATTGAAATCCAAACCAAGAGTCTCTTGTTGTAGACAAACACCATTCAAATGAGTTCCTATAGAGCTCAAACCGAAGTCTCTGAAATGTCCGTTCAAAATGTTGAGCCTACGCTAGCAAAACAATGGCACCTGCACCGTACTGCGGACTGCAAAGTAGCTCTCGTGCGTCTCATCTCAGAAGAAGCGCTGAGGAATGCGATGCGATGGCGATGACTTGCCGCTTGCTTCTCCACACGCCTTGGGTCTTGACATCGAGTTTTCACTGTAGCTCCCACAGTAACACGAGGAAACGGAGTTTTCTTTTAAACTACAGGGCGTTCTTTATTCAGCTTCGTCCCGTGAAAACTGACAATAACAAACAACAAATAAATTTATATGAATCATATTAGACAAAACTAAGTTAATATTAACAATTTAGAAGACGACTACGTAACTCTACAATATTGAGAGACATAAGCTTACCTCGCTGGCAGCTTGTTACCAAAAGGAGCTAGGTTCGTTGCACACAAAGGTTCATCACTCTTCATAACATTTCTTCAAGAACAATATTCCACAACCGGGGTCCATTCAAACGTTAAATGACCCGCGTTACATTCTTCTCTTGCAATATTCATCAAATACATCTCACACATAAAGCTTAAGCCTTCTTTGGTCCTGGTAGGCGAAAACTGGATTACCGCTGTTTTTCAAGATATCCCTTTCCTGTACGTCCCTGAATTATGTCCCCCAGGAAGTAGAATAGAAGATTCCACCCCAATACAACACAAAAATATACTGCGCACCATGAAAACTATGCTCACCATAAACAAATGAAATAACCATATTAATTTATATATTGGAAATATTATTCATGCCATTTAGGTAACTGATGACAGTTATACTCCCACCAAAATCTTCTGTGATTTTATTTTAATTTCTTTATTCCTAATGTGAAGCTATATGAACTTGTGATGAACTTATTTATAACCTTTTATTTACTAACTTTAAGATTCAACTACTGCTTATAAGCTTATAATGACAGGATGAAAGTGTAAACTCAGGCCTTCAATCTGCTTCCAGTAGTGTAACAGTCTTCTGGATGCGTTTCTTTGCGTTTCTTTGTTCCTTGGTCCACTTCTGTCGATGCTGAAGATTCAAGAGATATTCTCTCTTCCATCGCAACCAGAAACTGTTGGCCAGGAACTAAACACGACGCCATCTTTTACGAAGATAAAGATCCTCTCTAACAAATCGTCCAGGAGGTGGAGCGATTACTGTAGACTTCATGGTCAAAATGTGATTAGGTGTCAGGGGCTCGGGGCAAGAAGCATCACAGAGGTAATCAGTGGTTAAAGGCCTGCTGTTGATCACAGCCATGACTTCATACAAAAATGTCCTAACAGAAGAACAGTCAAGTTGTTTGGATGACTGCTCCAGGATTGATGTTAAGACACTTCTGATGCACTGCAAAAACTCAAAATCTTGCCAAGTATATTTTTCTAATTTCTAGTCAAAACATCTCATCACACTTAATACAAGACAAAATCACCTAAAGAGTAAGATTTAAGTGAGATAAAGGCGCTTGTTTTTAGACAGTGCATCTTGAATATCTTGCTAAGTGAAACAGTCTTGAAAACATCTTGTTTTGAGTTATATCTCAGATGAAACAAGTTTTTTTAATATGTCATAAGGTTTTTAAGCTGCTGTGTTATTTGCAAAAGATGAATCGTCTTGTTTCAAGAAATAGACTTGACTTGAATTGAGACTACAAATTTGCTTTATTGAAAACATGCAGGGCTTGCAACTCACAGTACAGTGTGGCTATTACATTTCCAGCAAACCATGTCCATTAGATATGTAAAAAAAGACAGACATACTGTACCACATTATTAAACAAGTAATAAGTACAAATAAATGCTGTCATCAATTACAGTGTTTGTCAGTGCTTAAAAAAAATCAGCCCAACTGTACACTCAATACAGACTCAAGAATGATGTTTGATGATGTCTGTGAGATCATACTTCAGTGGAATGTACTTGCTATTATTGAAGTTTACATAGTAGTATGGTGTATAATCAACAAGCTTTTCAGCATCCATGAAAATATTTGCTTGAGCTAGGTCGGGAACTTCTACCTCGTAAGCTAAATAATGATCATTCCACCCAACTGTAGAGAGTGGTTGGCATTCAAAACAATACACTGACGAATTTAAAATATAAATGTTTTTCACAAGTGCAAACTCTGGATTATCATTGATGACATTAGAAATAACCAAAGATTTTCCACATGTATACTTATTTCCATGTTGCATAATCCACTGTACCGAAACTATGTGTTCAACGTGCTCTATTCCTAAGAAGTCTTTGATCTTTCCTTCGACATAGTGAACATTTTTCACCTCAGATGCTGGGCCCATGTCAACTTCACTTGAACAAATTGGATGTTTCTCATACACATTCTGACTACATTCATAAAGTTGGTTGTGCTTAACAAGAGACTTACAGATATTTTTAAAACTACTTTTCAAAGCCCACTGCTTAAAAAAGCAATGCTTTGACTCAAAACGCATACACATATGCCTCACTGTAGGCCCAAGTGCCTTAATCTGAGAGGGAAGATGCAGCAAGTAATGCTGTTTAGGTATAATATTTGCATCTGGAAACAGTTGTTTGAAATGTTTCAAATGTTGCTCTATTAAAAGCTTCAGCCTTGAAAGAGTTGAGAGAGCAATAATAGGTGAAAACAGAATTTTGACAATCTTTAACAACTTGAGTAGCATTTGTGTGTAATCATTTTCTCCAATTCTGTCAATGAGAAATGGCAGGATCTTTACCAAACCAGCATTTGCCCAGCTGACTGTTTCAATTTATTGTCATTTGATGACAGTGTATTGACAGATATGGGGCAAGGCTTATCCCTTGCATCCACAGGAGAATAAGGGAAACAAATAATTGCACTGTTGAATGCGTCCAAGTCCATATGACCTGACAGCACAAGATGCTTTAAAACACATTTGATTTCATTGACTGATTATGTCAAAGTGAGGAGATTCTGTTAATTTGCTTCTCCTGTTTATGCCATATGTCATTTTTAGATTGTCTTTCAGAAAGTCAGTATTTGCTTTTTCAATGTCATTACATTGCCTGTTATGACTTGCCATTGTCCTTTTAACAAACAAATCTTCATTAAATTGCTCCTGCATGTCTTCAAAGTTGCATTCGCAGTGCCTGCATTTACTGTAGGCAAACCCCACTCCTATCTTAAATCCAGCCACTTCATGCTGAGCTAGAGTGTCTCCGCACACAGACATAAGTGCACCATAAATTGTCCTCTCACCTTTTGCAGTGACAACCTGGACACCATCACACAGCTCAGTTAAGTCACAGTTAATCCTCTCAAACATCTCATCAATACCACAATGGGAAAGATCTTTTGATTTTACCATGGCAAGCAGATGAATGGCAGCAAGTCTTGATCTGTATTTAGGGTTGATGTTACCTAAGGTGTAATAAATTAATAACAATTTGTTTTTGTTTGCCCGAGATCCAAGAGGATTGCATAGCTCAATTTCATCTGTATATAAAATCAACTGCAATGCTGTGGGAAATTTCAAAAACAGTGGGTGCGATTTAAAAATGTCTCCATCAATGAAATCATGAAAAAATCCATCCTTGCATGTCTGTGGCCTCTCATCAATCATTGCAATAATTCTTGGATGTGATAGCAGCTGCTCCAAGCTTTTCACCAACGGTATATAATGAAAACAGTGGTCCTTAATGGTAAGAACTCTGGAGTCTCCATGTTTCACATAACATACTGTTTGTTTTGTGAAAACAATCTCTGGTTCAACTGGTTCTAACAGTTCTTTGATGGTCTTATCCTGCAAATGGGTGGAAGCAATTTGACTGAAAGGGTCAACAAACTGATCAAATATCCCCATTGCATCACTCTTTAGTTGATCCAGGTTCCCAGAATGTCTCTCAATCATGTCACTCATTTGCTGTTTGAGGTGCTCCAGTAATGCGGCCTGATATTGCTGGACTCCACTCACCATTTGGTTAACAGCTCTCTGGAGAGTAGAAAACAAACAAACAACAATACAATAAACAAAAAAATACTACAGTATAAAATTCATATAAAAATGCAGTCAACATGCAAACTCACAGACACTTTTTCAAGTAACCCTCATAGTCTGAACAGTGACTGTCATTCTACAGTTTAAGCTTATTTCTTTTAAGCTTGCAACTAAGAATGAAATACAATTAATTGGAAAATCAATGGCATAAATTACCTGTGTCAGTCGATGGGTTTCTCTGGCTTGAAGAAGAAATGCAGTTGCATGTTTAGAAAGGTCAACATTCATGTGACCATCTCCATCTTCTTCAAATCCACTCTGAAAGAGATTAACAACAAACATATCTATTAAAACAGGGGAAATATTGACATTTGTAGGTAGCACCACTAGATAATCTAACCTGGGTAAGCTAGTTAGCTAGATTTCTTCCAATAAAAAGGTACAAAATGGGCATATTTATTACTGATTGGTGTCTTTATTTCGAGTATATAAAAAACAACTAATAAAAACCACAATACTACAAAAGACAGTCACTTTGACAGCATTAGAAAAATAATCTGTACTTCATTTTACCCGTTCACTTGCTCTCTTCTTGCCAATAAATTAACATTACTAAATCTTAGCTTGTGTAACGACTTACCACTGGAGTTAAGATGCTTGAGCTCTCCGCTTCAGCCACAGGGCTTGCATTGGTTTGGTCGTTTGTGGCTGTCCTTTCACCTGCTCCCGGTAAACCGTGGCAAGTCGGTCTTTCTTCCTCCGCCGCTTCAACTTGGAGAAGATGCTGTGCGTGTGTACGCTTCACGTGATAGTAGAAGGAGTTATACACCCTGTACTCACTTGGACAGCCATCAATCCCGCACACCACGCGAAAGTCAGGGTTGCGACTGTGCATAGTATTAATGTGACTCAAAAGTTGTTTCAGAGTCAATGCCAAAAATATGTAGCATATAAAGCAACGCCAAATCATGTTGGAAGCAAAGATATCACAGGCAAGCACGGTAAACTGGTCACAGCACAGGTCGGACTCGGTAGAGGAAGACTGCCGTAAACGCTCGTTACTATGGTTACACGCGCCAGCGCGACGCTGAAGCTCATTGCTATAGTTACACCCGCCAGCTCGCTGCTGCAAATGAGAATGCCATAAACGACCGTTATATTGGAGCGACTCAGACAGCTTGGATTTGACGGATTGATGTGTTTCATTGCAGGTAAATGAAAGCGCTGAATCCAGTGCTCATTTTTTGTAGTTCATGTCGCACACCCTTTCAGTGTTATCGACGTTTCAATTTACTTTCAGTGTTTATTGTGTATTTTGCAGCCAAAGGGAGACATCGAGGTGAGCTAGCGGAGCTAACTTTAGCGGAGCTAACTAGCCAGCTAAGTCAGCATGGAAGAATTGGATGATGTCGCAGTGTCGATTTTAAGGGGTAAAGTATGCCAATATTATTCTTCATCATATATGAACGTACGAATGCAGAGGTGTGTAAATGAAATTGAAGCTAAAAAAAGGAAGCTAATTGCTTCCTGGCCCTGCACTGTGGGCCTCAAAATCTTTCTTCCATTTGTCACATCACACTCCTTCTGTCACCTGTTGTGTGAAGTGTTATGTGTGGTTGGTGACTGTATTGCGCTTGGGGAGACCAAAAGTGAATATTCGCCTCCCGTTACTCGCGCCATTCTATAGTTATACTAGTAACTATATTACATACAACAGCAACCAATGAGGTATCTACATTTCTATACTAAGTTGGTTAACACTAGCTATCTTATTTGAATGAAGTGTTAACTTCTAATAGTCTCATGCAGGTTCATGGGGCAGTCGTGGATCAGCGGTTAGGGTGTCGGACCCGTAACCGGTGGATCGCTGGTTCGATTCCCCGTCCCGGTGTCCATGGCTGAGGTACCCTTGAGCAAGGTACCTAACCCCCACTGCTCCCCGGGCGCTGCACGCGGTCGCCCACTGCCCCGGGTTTGCTGTGTGTGTGTGCACGTCACTTGGGTGGGTTAAATGCAGAGAACAAATTTCGTTGGAGTGAGTTCCCTCCAATGACAAAATATGTCACTTTATTTATTTCTAGGGCACTGTTTCATCTTGCTATTTTTGTCTTCCAATGTGCTCATAGCTGCAAACATCACAGAGACAATCATGGGCACCCTGTCTCGTGAAGACTTGCGGGATCTTTTCCCAGGCCCTGAGAACTTTTTACGCAGAAAAGCGGTCTGGCGTGTCTGTCATGGTGCGTCGGAGGAGGTCAGTTTTTGGAACAGGCATTGTAGTCTACATGTGTGTTCAATTCAGTTTAGATTAATTGACAGGTGTTCAGTTAGTTGATGTAAGCAATTTCACCCACAAAATGGAACATTGCTTATTTATACATGTGCAGAGCTGTCAATGCTACATTGCATTTTGTGTTGTCACACAAAACAAAAAAAAAAGTTACTTTTTGCAGTAGTTCATTACCTTTTATTTTACAGGAGTCTGGCCAAGAACACTCACAATTATCGGGCAGTTCCTCCTTTAATGCGTCACCCATGCGACAGACTTCCACTCCAGTGAACGCAAGTCCTGCAAGGTACACAACCCCTGAAAAGGTTGTGAAGTTATCCTTTCCAGAATATGTATTGCACACCGACACAGAACTTGAGCAAGTCCGACAACAATACTTTGAGCTGTCGAAGAAAGGCGAACAGCGCAACTGCCAGATGTCAAAGGAGCTCAGATGTCGCCTCATTCGAAACACCATGAGCAGTATGATTGCAATCCTGAGAGCAAAGGGGGATGGAGAATCGCACAGATACCCATCAAAGCCAGAAATTACAGCCATGGCAAAGAGAATAGTACTGTACTACCCCTTGCTGCAGGACCAAGGCCTCCATACATGGGTAAGTGAAATGCTTCCAGTTGATGGCTGTGTTTCATGTTGGACATTTTTAGTCGTGATTTGAAAAATTGATTAAATGTCTTGTGCAGGTCACTGTGTATGCACAGCTATACAAAAGATTGCAAAATGTGAGATCTCCCCAAAAAAGAACTCCAGATGGGAGACATTCAAAGAGGTGAGTTGTAACTAATGATTATTTTCATCAAAGATTCATCTGTTAATAATTTTCAAGATAAATTGATCAGTTGTCTGGTCAGTATAAAGTCTAAGGTTGTTTGGTCCACAACTGAAAGATATTAATTTCACTGTCATAGAGAACTAAAAAAGCTAGAAAATATTCACATTTCAGAAGCTGAAATCATATTTGGATATTCATAAAAAGAAAGAAAAATTACTCAAAATGATCAGTCATGTCAATGTCTTGGGTGATCTGTGTCTCGTATTTCCTCACTTTCTGTTTGTAATGAGTGCTCTTATTTTAGTGTTTGACTGTGAAGTAATTGCTTTGGATGTGTGTGGGAGATATAGCTTTTTATTACATTTTGTTTGTATGAAAAGTGCTATACAAATATAGTCAGATGGATTGATTGATTTAGTAGATGACAACTAATTGATTAACTGACTAATCTTCGCAGCTCTACGAAGAGGCGCTGTCTTGAGCAGCCAACAGACACAGATGAAATCGATTTAAGTGACTCAACAATCATTCTAGATCGATCCACAGAGGGAAGTGTCAGCCCAGGCTCAGACAGTAACGAAAGTGAGTTAGAAGGTGAGTTTCAACTTTGCATTCACACATTTGCCCTTATGAGGTATTTTTATTTTAGATAGTTTCACTTTTATTCTTTAGCCAACATTGTAAACTATTAAATGCTTTTTGTTTCATGTTTGTATGTACTACAGAAGCTGAGAAATAAAGTTTTTTCTGAATGATGAAATTCGGACCAGTTTTTCAGAAAACCCTCAGGATTTGGGGAGCTGTCCACAAACAATGCTGAGGTTTCAGAGGGTGTGTTTTTAGGCGCCCTCCGGCGTTAATGGGTTAAAGTACATTATCCTATCAGAAATATGTCTGTGTTATGTGTTGAAGGACAAAGAAGATCCCAGAGCCTACCTAAAGAAGCACCCTCTGCCCTGTCTAGTCTTGATGGTGAGTTTGTCCAACTGCTTCATGACTGTGTATAGTGGGGGTGTGCGCAAACCTTTGTAGGGGTGTACTCGTATGCCTACATGCAGTTGTATGTGATTTCATGATCATATGAGTTTTGCAAATAGCAAATAGTTTTCATGCATTTGATATACAAAAGATGATTTGATTTTTTAAAATGGCATTTCTATGGTTAAAATTCCAAAAATGAATAGGTATTTGGTAGTTAGGGACAGGCTGATATTTGTTAAAAGATTTAATTCCATGAAAGTTTAATCCAATATTAATGTATGATTTTTATGGCAGACATTTTTTGTCATGAGATGAACTTTTTTTTAACTAAGGCATATTAATTATGTATTTTTGTGTCTTACAGCTAACATGTCTGCAGATGTTGACAGTCCAGACACCTACAGTCCAGCAACCATGGCAAAGCACTACGAGACACTACAAACTTTGTATAAAAGAAAAAATCCAAACCACCAGGATGTCTCTCATCTCTTGGATTTAGAATTTGTGGCCAGAAGAGCATTCATTGATTCAAATACCATTCGCAAGGAGGACAGACACAAGAAGGTTCTTGAAGCATATCCTTGTTTCAAGGATGTTGGACATGTAAGTCATTATTGACTGTGGATGATTAAAACCATGGTATCACACACAGTCTTTAAAATGCCAATTTCCTCCTACATGATATATTCAAATGTCTGTATTGGTATATTTGATATTTCATAGGCGATGGAGGAGCTTCAACGCATTTTGGATAAGGATAATACCAACTTCATCGATGAACTGAAGGAAAGATGGCAAGACTTCTGCCAGAAGGTGCAGTTTTTTGGTCTTTGGAAGAAGGTGCTGAAACCCCCACTAGGAATGGACAAAGGTAGGGAATGCTGTTTTGGTGTTATTAGTGATTAGGGGGGACTTCAGGCATGTTAATTGTCAAGTACATGAGCTAGTGTTTTGTCATTCTTCTTTTTCATCTATGATGGCTATCCCATATTTGATGAATCTTTGTTTTTTTTAAGCATTGTGTCTGTTGTATACATTTTGATCAGATTTAACCTTGTGCACTCTGTCCAAGGGTTTAAGTAATGAATCTTTTCCTGCAGCTGAACAGGCTCTTGAGATCTTACGTGTCCTGCCATCACTGTTCCCCTCCACGTCTGCTCCTCCAAAGAGGCTACGAGATGCAAGTGAGGCTCTGGTCCATGTCCTTGAGGTGAGCTGTGTTGTTGGATCATTTTCACAGCAGTATTGGAAAAAAAATTACAACTGAAGGTGCTGCCTCTGACCACTCCCAATGTATTTCCTGTTCACACACTGTATGTTCTAAGCCTTCAAAAACACCTAAAACATTTGTTTTAGAAAGAGGATTTTCACTGGGTAGATGTCTTGGCGATGTCACAGTATCTACAAAAATGGGTGTATTACATGGTAGCAGGTTTTATCACCCTAATGATAACCAAGCAAAACTAGCCTAGCCTTTGTTTTTAGTTCTTTTAGAAGGCTAGATGTATATAAACAGTAAATGAATTGGGGATAGTTCAAAGCAGCACTTTCAGATGGAGCTTTCTCAGTACTGTAACTTCAGAATTAACTAAAAAACTAACAAAATTTTGCTATGTAAAGTTATGTTTGTAAACAACCCTCTACTCTAGGTTCCAAATGACCAAAATGCATTATCCTGACAGAAGGATGTCTGTATTACGTGTTACAGGAAAAAGAAGACCCCAATTTCTACTTGAAGAAACGCCCTCTCTCCTGCCCGGTCCTGATTGTCAGTTCGTCCAACTGCCTCCTAGTGGTAGGAGATGTGGCAATAACCACCTTTCCAAAAGACAAGCTTACCGAGAGTGCTTTATATCTTATGGCCTACTATTATACCCTACACCTGACTTATCCAAAGTGTGTAGCCACTCTGCTTTCAGTCATACAGACGGAGGTCCTCTTAGACAGAATCCATGAGAGGGATCTCACATCATCTTACAAGAAAAGCATGGCTGATTGGAAAGCTTTTATTGGCCAATAAAACCAATGGTCACATATGGTGTAGGATAGCGCTTCTTCTTTCCTTCCAAGGGTACTACAATCCATACTCATTGCTATTGATTCTTGGTCAGTATTTGGCTAAGTTAGCCCAGTGTTAATTTGGGGTGCACAACAATATTGGCCAACATGCTGATATCGGCAAAAAGTCCAGTATGGTGCATCCGTAATGATAATGTTACAATGGTTAATGGTGTATTGAGGGACTAGTTGTTCATGTAAACCCAGAACCTTTCATTTGAATGTTACAATATTAAGCATTTGTATAAAGAATGAATGTCACAGTTGAGACAGTTTTAGTGTCCCTAGTGTGTCTATATGCTTTGAGTGTTTGAGTTTTGTACGTGTATTGAGGGGCAGATTGGTCAGATGACTGGACCTGCCCTTAACTCACTCACATATTTGGTATATTCTGCTATGTTTACATATTGCAGTTCCATAAATACGTTGAAATGAAGCTGTTTCCCTTTTATGCAGTCCTCTGGGACTTTTTGCTGTTTAAATGAAAAAAGGTGGTTAAGTGCAAGACTAGTTTTCATTTGTTCTGTCTTATAAGAAGTAGTTAATGTCTTGAATCTAGTAGGTGAATGTCTTGATCTTTTGTAGAGTTTACAATAAGGTAAATACACTTGAGATGATGACGGGATGGTAAATTACAGCTTATTATGGCAAAAGGGCACTGCCTAATATGAGTCAGGAATGCTAACTTTAAGACATTTTGTCTCAAAATGCCAGTTTCTAATCTTATTTCAAGTAGGTGGTGGACTTAAATCTAGTACAGTGTCACAATTATAGAATTAAAATTTAGTTAAATACACTTGAAACAAACAGGATGATAGATGCTAGCTTTGAGGGGAAAATACTATTTTTTAACATCACAAGCTTATTATGAGACACAAAATCATCACAATACTAGTAAAATATAGCTAAAAATGAGTTTTCCCAGCTAATTTCAAGATCACTCTTATCTCATGAGGCTTATATATAATGTCTTATTTCAAGAAATCTTACCAAGAGAATTTTCACTTGTTCCATTGGCAGATTTTTTTGCTTATTACAAGCAAAAAAATCTAGTATTAATTTTTTTTTGCTTATTTTTGGAGTGACCTTTTTTCCTATGTATTATCAAATGTGACTGAATTAGACAGAAAACATGGTTTGAACTCTGTTTCTCTCAAATTCCAGCTTATTTCACAAGAAGGACTTTAAAACCTATTTTCAGTGAGGAAACATGAGTTTCACCATTTTGACTACGCTTTATTTGATTGCTGTGAAAAATCAAGTTTTTGACTTAGTATTAGTCAAATGTGACTGAATTAGACAGAAAACATGGTTTGGCCTTTTGTTCTCTGAATTTCCAATTGATCACATAACAAGTATTTTATGGCCTGATTTCAGTAGTTTAAGCATATTGAGTGCAGTTTCCTCACAAGACTGCACTATCAAGGTTTTGGCTCAGCAATAGTCAGATGTGACTGAATTAGACAGAAAACACAGTTTTATGTCTGTTTCTCTCAATTTCCAGCTTATTTCACAAGACGCATTTTAAAAGTTGTTTTCAGCGAGGAAACACGAGTTTCCTCACTTTGAGTGCAGTTTTCTAACAGACCTGTGCACAATGAAGTGTTTGGCTTTGTTTCAGGCAAATGTGACTGGATTCGACAGAAAGTATGGTTTGACCTCAGTTTCTCTGTTTCTCTGAAAGTCCAGCTGATGAAAGAGAAAGTACTTTTTGGCCTGTGTTCAGTGAGTTAACTTGAGTTTCAGCATTTAGAGTGCACTTTCCTCACAGAAGTGTGCACAGTCAAAGTTTTGGCTTAGATGTAGTCGAGTGTGACTGAATTAGACAGACAACATGGCTGGACCTCTGTTTCTCTCAAATTCCAGCTGATTTCACAAGAAGCACCATAAACCAGTTTTCAGTGAGGAAACATGAGTTTCACCTTGTTGAGCAGTGGACCTTTCCTGTTGTGCTCACTGCTCTAAGATATGAGCACACTCCATAGCCTGATGTACTGGCGTCCGAGAAATGGTGGAGCTCATAATGCTTGACAGTGAAGCCTTTGGGAGTATAACACCTTGAGATCGATATGTCTGCCAAGTGTTTTAAGTCCATTAGCCAGGATTCCCACAACGGTTTGAGGTCTGAGTCATCATCCCAATCAAGCTTGCCTCGACACATTTGCTGCAGGATCTGTTTTCCTATCAAGATGTACGGGGCCACAAAGCCAAGTGGGTCATACAGTGAGGCAACTGTGGACAAGACCCCTCTTCTGGTAAGCGGATTGTCTTTCACAGCAACTTTGAATTGGAATTGATCGGAAGCCACGCACCACTGAACCCCAAGGGCTCGCTCTACTTGAGGCCCTCCAAATGCAAGATTCAGGTCTTTGGTGCCTTCTGCACGTTCCTTTTCAGGGATTGTGTCCAGTACGTCCTTGCAGTTTGAGACAAACTTGTGAAGATGGAGTTTTCCCATATTGCAGAGGTCTCTTGCTTCCTTGACTAATTGGATTGCCTGGTCTTTTGTTTCTGTGCTCGTTAAACCGTCGTCGACATAAAAGTTCCTCTGAATGAACCTGACAGTGTCATCACTGACCGAACCGCGTCCTGTGGCAGCGACGTGCTTAAGTCCAAAGTTGGCACAGCCTGGTGAGGATGCTGCGCCAAACAGATGAACTTTCATGCGGTAGATGGAAGGCTGTGCCTCCAGGTTGCCACCGTCCCACCAGAGAAATCTCAAATAGTCTTGGTCTTCTTTCTTTACATGAAACTGGTGGAACATGCGTTCAATGTCACACATAAGTGCCACCGGTCCTTTGCGGAAACGGCACAGTACTCCCACCAATGTATTGGTCAAGTCAGGACCAGTCAAAAGATGGTCGTTCAGAGAAGTCTGTTGAAACTTTGCAGCACAATCAAAAACAACACGTATCTTACCCGGCTTCTGTGGATGGTACACCCCATGGTGTGGGATGTACCAAACTGGGGTTTTGCACAGGTCTTGCTCCATGATCTTTTCTGCATCGCCACTCTCAATTGTTTCATTCATGAAAGTTGTGTAATCCTTGTAGTACTGCTGATTCCTTTTCAGTTTTCTTTCCAGATACCTCAGACGATGCATGGCACAGGACTTATTGTCAGGTAAGTTAGCTCTTTCTAGCTTGAATGGTAGTGGCATTTCATAATGCCCATCAGTCTTTAATCTGATGCCATCCGTCATCTTGGCCAGAAATCTAAGATCTTCTTGAGATATTTGCCCATCCTCTGTGGTTCTTTCAATAAAGTCAGATTCAAGAATGTTCATGATCTCTGAAGGTGACACAACTTCTTTGATTTGCGTTCTGTGGACAAAATGAACTTCGCATGCGAGATCCGACAAGGGTCGACATGAGGGTCACCATAGCCAATCGCACTCCAACCTAAATCGGTCTTTATTGCAAAGGGTTGGTGTTCTCTTCCTGACACTACCTGTCTTGGAACAAGAGCCTGTGGACAATTATATCCAATAAGCAGGCCAATATCACAACTTTGCAGGGGAGCAATTTCATCCGATAGGTGTTCAAGGTGAGGTCAAGCTTTTGCAGTTTTCGGTGTAGGGATATGATCTCGGTTTCCTGGGATGAAGTCTCTGGAGTATGTTGCTGGTAGGGGAATTGTTTTGTTTGAGTAGAACCCCCTCACTTGTAGACCCGTTAGTTTTTGACATGATATTCTAGTGTCCTTTGAAGCCATTGTTGACAGCTTTAGATGGACTGGCTCACTCTTAGCATGAAGGGCTTCAGCAGTTTCTTTAAGAATGAATGTCGTATCACTTTGTGTGTCGAGAAGTGCATATACAAGAACCTCGTGATCTGGTTCATGAGCTGTTGACACCCACACTGGTATCACTGTAGAGGTATAAGTGCCCCTGCGCTTTGCATAATTCTGTTTGACGTTGCTCTGCTTGATGCACTGTCTGCTTTATCCTGGTTGCTGTCTTCTCTCTCTACCATTACGGTGCCACCTCTTGATGAGGGCCGTGCATCACTGCTACGATTTTCATGAAGACACGTGGGGTGCCTTTTGTTACATTTTTCACAGGTCTTTCTCTTTTCACATTCCTTTGAGCGATGCCCTGGTTTCAAGCAACCAAAGCACAATCTATTTTCTTGTATAAACTTATGTCGTTCAGAAACCTCTCTTTCCATGAATTTACGACAATTGTCTAAACCGTGGTTGGCCTTTTCACAGAGGATACAGCTGGCTAGGACAGCTTTCTCATCCGAATTGGTGGCTAATGCCTTTCTCCCAGGGCTTCTGTTTCTCTGGACTCTGGTCTTCTCACCGTCACTTGGTTTTAGAGCATGTAAAGAAGTCACAGGGTTGCATGCAATCTTGGCTTCACGTGTTAGAAATGCTACAAATTGGCTGAAAGTTGGGAATGTTTGGCTTTCCTCCTCCACTTGCATTACCTTTCTATTCCATCTTGGAAGTTTGATGAGCAACTTCTGATTTTCATTGCAGTCATTGAGCACATCAAACCCTTTGATCTGTGACATGGCTGCTTCACAGCTTCGCAGAAAGTCCACAAATTCTTGTAGCTCCAGGCTATTCTTGGGATTTAGTTTAGGCCATGTAGCTAGCCGGTCTCTGAAAGCCTTGGCAATAAGGAATGGATTTCCGTATCTTTCTTCTAAGATGGTCCATGCAGAAAGGTAGGCTGCCTCTGTACCTAGCATAAAGAACTGCTTTCTTAGCAGGCCCACCAATGTACTTTCGCAAATAGTAGATCTTCTCTTCGCCTGGTATGTTCTTCCTATCAATGAGAGTTTGAAATGAGATTTTCCAGTCATTATACCGAAGAGGATCACCAAGGAATACTACTGGCTCAGGTACAGGGGGTCGATTTGCCGCTACTGATTCTGCAAGCGCTCTTATTAGAGCAGTGGTCTCGTCTTCTCACTTGACATTGCAGTTTGTGGAGTGGGTTACAGCTTGTGGAGTGTCTGAGTGATGCTGGGTTGTAGCATTCTGGGTTGTAGCTTCTTTCTTTGCTCTCACAGAACCACAGCCGTGCAGTAGCTCACTTATCTCTTCATCTGAGCATATACTCTGTGCATACACTTCCTGCCGTGCCTTGGCAGCCTTTAGTTTCTTGACTGTCTCCAATCGTTCTATCTCTCTGCGCTTGGCTTCTAACATCTGCCTTCTCTTCTCATTTTCAACTTCTCGTTCTGCTTGAAGTCTCTTATCTTCAGCTTCAAGCCTTTGCAATTCTTTAAAATGCTGCTCTTGCTCGTGAAAGACTTCTAGCGTGGCTTCATTAGCAGCAGCTTCGGCTGCTGCATCTTGTCTCTTCAGTGATGACAGGCTTGAGGATCTTGAACTAATTACTGAACCAACGTGGGAGCGATGCACAGATCTTGAGCGACTAGAGATGATGCTCTGTGTATCAGGCCTTAGCTTTAGAGACCTTGCACTTTTGAAATCTTCTTGCTCATTGCTAGCTAGACAGCCATTTGCAGCTTCAACGATTTCCTTGGTTACTTCTTCACAAGTGTCTATTCTACGACGCATGTCTTGGTGTGGTGTTTGAACACGACGTATGTCTTCATAAATCTGCTCTAACTCAGTTGAGGCTTTTCTTATCTTAGCTGCATGTTCCTGTAGCATAGCTTTCGAATTACAGGTCTTAGAAGATTGTTTGGCATCTTTAACGAGTACCTTCCACTTTTCATAGTTCGAATTGAACCTGCGTTCCAGTCTTTTTATTTGCTCTTCCTGCAGTTCTTGGCCCTTCTCTGTCAACTTACGGACTCTTCGGCCTTGCGGCCCTTCTTGTGAGCAGTTGAGACTGGATGCCGCAATTTTGATCACACATGAATGCTCTGACTCATCTAATATTACATCTTGTTCCTTGCCAGCATCTTCTTTGGTGGGTGTCTGTACGATCTGTTTTACACTTTCTCTGTCATTCTCAACTAGACTACCTGACTCAGACATTTTAATGGACCGTCTCTTTCTTAATGAATTCAAATTACCTTTAAGTTAGAGAAAAGGAAGTAAGTTATTCCCGTTTTATGTCTAACTTTCTGCTTAAATGCAACAGGACTGCAATATTTATCAAAAGTAACCTTGTTAACTTAAAGTTAGGTTGTCAAAAGATTGGAATTAAAACAAAAAAAAAAATTATCATAAATTCAGCTTACTTAGTCAGGTTTTAGTAATTATAGTTTAAACTAAATAAGAGTAAACTTTACATTAAGCTTATTCAACTATAAACATTCTCTATTTAAAAGAGCATTTGAAATAACTGTTATGTTAGTCACACACATGCATATGATCATGCATAATGGCTACAACCTGCCATTATGGTATTGAACTTGCCTAAGCCTAAATGGACCATCATCAAACCAAGAGTTATTAGCCAACAAAGAAAACATAGATTGACCTAGATATGAACACGGTCACCGAAGTCTCTGAAATGTCCGTTCAAAATGTTGAGCCTACGCTAGCAAAACAATGGCACCTGCACCGTACTGCGGACTGCAAAGTAGCTCTCGTGCGTCTCATCTCAGAAGAAGCGCTGAGGAATGCGATGCGATGGCGATGACTTGCCGCTTGCTTCTCCACACGCCTTGGGTCTTGACATCGAGTTTTCACTGTAGCTCCCACAGTAACACGAGGAAACGGAGTTTTCTTTTAAACTACAGGGCGTTCTTTATTCAGCTTCGTCCCGTGAAAACTGACAATAACAAACAACAAATAAATTTATATGAATCATATTAGACAAAACAAAGTTAATATTAACAATTTAGAAGACGACTATGTAACTCTACAATATTGAGAGACATAAGCTTACCTCGCTGGCAGCTTGTTACCAAAAGGAGCTAGGTTCGTTGCACACAAAGGTTCATCACTCTTCATAACATTTCTTCAAGAACAATATTCCACAACCGGGGTCCATTCAAACGTTAAATGACCCGCGTTACATTCTTCTCTTGCAATATTCATCAAATACATCTCACGCATAAAGCTTAAGCCTTCTTTGGTCCTGGTAGGCGAAAACTGGATTACCGCTGTTTTTCAAGATATCCCTTTCCTGTACGTCCCTGAATTATGTCCCCCAGGAAGTAGAATAGAAGATTCCACCCCAATACAACACAAAAATATACTGCGCACCATGAAAACCATGCTCACCATAAACAAATGAAATAACCATATTAATTTATATATTGGAAATATTATTCATGCCATTTAGGTAACTGATGACAGTTATAATGGCTTCTTCCACTCACTCTCCCTCTGCCTCTCCCTCTCCCGTCTTCTGTAAGGTGTGTGAAATGTTTAGCTATTCCTCTGCCTCCTTTAGTGAGAGTGAGATGTGTAGAAAGTGTAGCTTATTCATAGCCTTGGAGGCGAGGCTAACTGAGTTAGAGGCCCGGCTTCGTACTGTAGATCATAGTCCATTAGTCCCGACAGCTAGCCAGCAGCAGTTAGCCTGTGCGGACCGGCCTACTTTACCTACTTTAGCTGATGTCAGCCGCCCCCCGGCAGCCCCCGAGCAGCCGGGAAGTCAGGGAGGTTGGGTGGCGGTTCGAAAGAAGCGTAGTCCAAAACAAAGGCCTGGTTCACCACCAACCGCTTCATGTGTCTAACCGCTTTTCCCCACTCAGCGACACACCCGCTGAGAAACCGACCCTGGTTATTGGCGATTCTGTTTTGCGATATGTGAAGCCGACACCAGCGACCATAGTCAAATGCATCCCGGGGGCCAGAGCGGGCGACATAGAGGGCAATTTAAAGCTGCTGGCGAGAGATAAGAGTAAATATGGTAAGATTATAATTCACGTCGGCGCTAATGACACTCGGCTACGCCAGTCGGAGGTCACCAAAGTCAATATTGAGTCGGTGTGTAATTTGGCAAAACCATGTCGGACTCCGTAGCATTCTCTGGTCCCCTCCCGAATCTGACCAGTGATGATATGTTTAGCCGCATGTCATCGCTCCGTCGCTGGCTGTCACGGTGGTGTACAGAAAACAACGTGGCCTTTATAGATAACTGGGAGACTTTCTGGGGAAAACCTGGCCTCATTAGCAGAGACGGCATTCATCCCACTTGGGGTGGTGCGGCTCTTATTTCTACCAATATGGCCAAGTTTATTAGACAACCAACACCCTGACAACCCAGGGTCGAGGCCAGGAAGCAGAGTCGCTGTCTTACACACTTCTCTGCTGCTTCTGTAGGACTGCCGCCCTCCGTTAAAATTAGAATAAATAAAAATATAAATGCACACAGTAATACTAAGTTTAACAATCCCATAGAAATAGTGTCAGTGCCTCGTCCTCCCATAGTCCAACCAGCACAAAATTTAAGAAGTGTTAATCATAATAACCTCATAAAAATACAAACTAGCAAATATTTAGAGCCAAAAAATAGGACAGTCAGATGTGGATTATTAAATATACGATCCCTCCACTCTAAATCCCTCCTAGTCAGTGATCTAATTATTGATCATCAGTCTGATATATTCTGCCTCACTGAGACTTGGTTACGGGACGAAGAATATGTTAGTCTAAATGAATCAACTCCATCTGGTTATATTAACTATCATGTTCCTCGAGGCACAGGGCGAGGAGGAGGAGTGGCAGCAATCTACCATTCCAGTCTTCAGATTAACCCCAAACCTGCCCAAAATGCAGGGCTACTTGTGGTTCCTAGAGTCCTCAAAAGTAGATTGGGAACCAGAGCCTTTAGTTATCAAGCTCCTCTACTATGGAACCATCTTCCGGTTTCGGTCCGGGAGGCGGACACCCTCTCTATATTTAAGAGTAGACTAAAAACTTTCCTCTTTGATAAAGCTTATAGTTAGGGCTGGCCTAGGCCGGCCCCTAGTTATGCTGCTATAGGCTTAGACTGCCGGGGGCCCTCCCATGACGCACTGAGCCCTATCTTCCTCTCCCTCTCCTTCTGCACACATTCATGTCCCATTAATATTACTAACAAATAAAGAATTCTGATTCTGATTCTCAACTCCTTCCCTGGAGTCCCTGTGCTTTCTTGTCCCGCAGATTCCTAGCGATCATGACTGGACCTCCTGCTGCGGTCCAGCTGTCGTCCTGCCCAAAACCTACTGCAATTACTACTGTTTAGTCCTAATCTGATTTAAAGCTGATTAAAAGCTACTACCATTATTGTTACTACCATTGTTATCAAAATCACCATAATACCTTCTGTATACTTCATTGTCATTATCATTATCTACATTTCGATATGCATCTCTGCTTGTGTGCTCCTTCTCTCACACCCCACCCCCTCTGCCTCTCTCCCTTGCTCTCTCTGTCGCTCTCCTGCTCTCTCTCTCTCTCTCTCTCAACCCAACCGGTCAAGGCAGATGGCCGCCCATCTTGAGCCGGGGTCTGCTCCGAGGTTTCTGCCTTCTAAAAGGCAGTTTTTCCTCGCCACTGTCGCCAAGTGCTTGCTCAAGGGGGAATGTTGGGCTCTCTCTATTTTACAATTTAATTAAAGAGTTTGGTCTAGACCTGCTCTAATTGGAAAGTGTCATGAGATAACTTTTGTTGTGAATTGGCGCTATATAAATAAACTGAATTGAATTGAATTGATTTACAATCCCTCCATTTATCCAAGCTTTTATGTGACATTTGAAACACTATTACACGTGTTATACAGAGAGGGTGAGTGGCACAGTGCCCAATTGAGGACCCGATCAAGAAGCTTCTACACGGAGTCTACTACTATGTGCGCTTGACCGTTGAGGGTTATCCCAGTCTATTCACTCGTTTTAACTCACCAACATCTGCAACACCTTAACTGAAGTATCCCTATTGTGCTAATCCCTCCTTTTATCCAAGCTTTTATGTGACATTTGGTAATGGGTTGATGACATCTTCAGACACATGAACCCGCTGATCTTTGAGAATCTGACTAACCATCTCCATCACAAGGTTTTGTGAATGCAGCTTAAGAAAAAAGTTTTGTGTTTAGATTTCTGAGAAAAGGACAGGAGGATTCAAAAAATGTGTTTTAACAATTGTGAAAACCTGTAAGATGGCACAGTTTTTCCCACTGTTGTGAGAGTTTTTCCCTCTGATGATAACACAGAGGTGAATGTGTACTGAAAAATTCTGAACTGAACTCAGCAGAATTTGCATCCCATTTATAATGGGCAGAATGCCTTTGATGTTTTGATCCTCTGAAGATATCATCACATCAAAGCCAAATCATGTCAAACTGACAATTCAGTAAACCCCGCCCCCAGAACACTGACTGTCCAATAGTAGCTTGGCAACTGTAACTAAGCATAACCAAGTGAGCAAACACGCAGACATTGGTAGATTATGATTAGCCGGTGTTACATTACCATTCAGTGAGCATAGCTAACCTAATGATATCACTCCTTTTCTCTGTTGACAATTTCTCTTTATATGAGAATTTGTCTCTCACTAATTGTTTATATATTTCTGATGATGAACAAGTGATGAATGACAAACAGCAAATCCCTTTTATGTGACATTTGAAACACTATTACACGTGTTATACAGAGAGGGTGAGTGGCACAGTGCCCAAGTGAGGACCCGATCAAGAAGCTTCTACACGGAGTCTATTACTCTGTGCGCTTGACCGTTGAGGGTTATCCCAGTCTACTCACTCGTTTTAACTCACCAACATCCGCAACACCTTGACTGAAGTATCCTTTTTATGCTGTTCCAAACCCTGCGTCTACACAACCACTTGAGATCTGTGTGAGTGCATTAATTCTCCAACACCCTATATTGTCCGATACACTGACACATGCACAGTGAAAATATCAATGGAGTAGGAAACCACCTCACATCTTCATGAAAAATAACAAACTTATCCCTGTGTTCTCATGAACAATTTTATCTCTATAGATCAACATAAAAATCAAATAAAACTCTTACCTCATAAACATGTTGAAATTGCTCAGAGTGGGTGGAGCGCATTCACAACTTCTGTTCTGGCCATGCCTGTTATTCAATGTTCTTTAGTGACTCCTGCTGGTTATTTACCATAGTGCAGTGTTACTGGGTTCTCTAGTGACTCCTGTTGGTCATTTATTGTAGTATAGTGTTTGAGCACTGATTTGTATTTCCTGTGTAACAGGAAATTAGTTCAAGCAAACTACAAATGGCCTGTGTGCTCTAGTGAAGCTGATGTGTGTTCATCTGTTGCCATCCTTCATTCATAGCCCTTGAGAAGGCATCACCTGTAAGTACATGCATTGTGAAACGATGTATCTTTGATACAAGCACATTTTCTTGACCACTTTTTGTTATGATGTCGGTGAATTTAGTGAATCACGTGGGGTAGCCTTTTTTGGTTTATGTATACTAACAGATCAGTTCATTAATGCTCCATTAATTCTGTAACACTGATTTTGCTTAATACTTACCTGCTGGTCATGCTTATGTTATGTGATATGGTGTAAGTGAAGTTACAAACCAATACTGAACCAATATTGTTGTTTATGTATTTTTCAGTTTCACACTTTTCATACAAGTAAAGCATCTCAACATCACTTCATGGTCCTGAGAGTTACTGTATGGCTGTGTTTAACTTGCTGGATAACTGAAGGGGGAAAATTCAGTGAGGCCAGTAAAGTGAAAAGGTGTCCGCAACCAAGTGCTATCTTTCAGATGCTGGATCTACACTGCATTGTCATATACGGCACCCAGGCCACCACGACAGCTGCATAGATCCACGGCAAGTAGAGCACACACCTCCACTACAGCGGTGAGTTGCTACGTCACCAAGATGGAAAATGACACAGCTGAAGCTCAGTCTGTTTCCTCCAAGTCATCCACCGTGTCAAGGGCCAGCATGGCAGCAGCTAAAGCTCGGGCTAAAGCTGAAGCCGCTCAAGCCAGAGCTGCATTTGCAAAGAAAGAGATTGAAATAAGGATAGAAAAAGCCCGCCTAGAAGCCACATTGGTTGCTCTTGAGAAAGAAGGTGAAGCAGAAGCTGCCAGGGCTGAAGCAGCTGTAATGGAGGCAGCAGTAGCGAATTTGGAGCCAGCAGAAATAGAACCAAAAGAGCAGCTGTTACCAACACAAAGAACGTACCGAACAGTATGTAAGTCAGCATGCTGAGACAAGCACCCATGAACAGCTATATGAAGAAAAAGAAGAGGGCCACTTTTTACAAACACACTCTCAACCCCAAGCATCACGGGATGAGTTAGGAGAGAAATCTCCAGGGCCGGAGTATCGTGTTCTGTCCAGCTACCCAGAAGACATCACCCCTCGAATAAAGAGAGAACAGATTCCAACTCCCAAGACCCACTTGCAACATCGCCTCTCCAATAAGACCAACAACCCAAATTACTCTGATCATTATAATAACAACAAGCCCTCTACATCACACTACTTCAGTGACAATGATGCCTCATTTGATCTTGCCAAATATTTGGCGCGAAGCCAGCTGGTGTCATCAGGGCTCATAAGGTTTGATGATCGGCCTGAGAATTATTTGGCTTGGAAATCGTCATTTCTTAATACCATCAAAGGCTTAGATCTCACACCTGGAGAAGAATTAGATCTGCTAATCAAATGGCTAGGAAGAGAATCAGCAGAACATGCACGCCGTATAAAGTCAGTGAATGTAAGAAATCTGTCTGCTGGACTGGACCTGATATGGGAGAGGTTAGAGGAGACTTATGGGTCACCAGAGGCTATAGAAAATGCCCTTTTTACAAGGATAGAAAACTTTCCCAAAATAACAGCCAAAGACAACCAAAGGCTCCGTGAATTAGGTGACCTGCTGACTGAACTCGAAGCTGCAAAACAAGATGGCTACCTTCCGGGCCTTTCCTATCTCGACACTGCAAGGGGTGTAAACCTCATTGTGGAGAAGCTGCCGTATGCACTCCAGGAAAAGTGGATGATGAAGGGCTCTCACTATAAAAGGGAATGTCAGGTCGCTTTTCCTCCCTTCTCTTTTTTTGTAGAGTTTGTGCGCACAGAAGCCCAGGCACGTAATGACCCCAGTTTTAATCTCACATCATCCTTCACGACTCCAAATAGAAAAAACAGGTTTGAGAGTCAAGGTAATCTACGTAGGCCAGTCTCTGTTCATAAAACAAATGTCTCATCCTCTTCCAGTTCCCCTCTTGCCAACCGCCAGAGTCAAAATACTGAAGATCCAGATAGACAATGCCCAATACATCGCAAACCCCACCCACTAAAGAAATGTAGGGGTTTCAGAGAAATGCCCCTGGAAAACAGGAAGAAGATTCTGACAGAGCATTCTATCTGCTATAAGTGTTGTGCATCCACAAGGCACGTAGCGAGGAACTGCGAGGCGACTATTAAATGCACTGAATGTGACAGTGAGAGACATCAAGCTGCTCTCCATCCAGGCCCAGCTCCATGGCTCACCAAGCCATCTCCTCCTCCATCACAGCATGGCGGGGAGGAGCAAGACCCTACCGACCCAGATATCACATCAAAATGCACAGAAGTGTGCGGGAAGGGTTTCAGTGAGAAATCGTGTTCCAAAATATGCCTTGTGAATGTGTATCCAACTGGCAGACGCCACGAGAGCCGAAAAATGTATGCCATACTAGATGACCAGAGTAACAGGTCATTGGCACAGTCTGAGTTTTTCGACACATTTGGCATAGAAGGTACATCATCCCCATACACATTGAGAACATGCTCTGGACAAGCTGAAACCACAGGAAGGAGAGCAACTGGCTTTATTATAGAGTCTGCGGATGGTGAGACAATCCTTCCGCTGCCCACCTTAATAGAGTGCAATATGGTTCCAAACAATAGAGATGAAATACCTACCCCTGCAGCTGCTCACAACCACCACCATCTCAAAGCAATAGCTCATGAAATACCGCCACTAGACCCTAATGCTGAGCTCTTGTTGCTATTGGGGAGAGACATATTGAGCGTGCATAAAGTCCGCAAGCAATGCAATGGCCCCAACGATGCCCCTTATGCCCAAAAGCTAGATCTGGGCTGGGTAATAATCGGAGATGTGTGCCTTGGCAGAGCACACAGGTCGACAGAGGTAAACAGTATGAAGACATTCGTCTTAGAGAATGGCAGGCCAAGCCATTTCAGTCCATGTGAGAACCGCTTGAAAGTCAAGGAGAAGTTTTCCTCAAATCAGCACCAACTCTTTGCCCACTTCTCAGGGAGAAGTCACTTACACGGCACAAGAGATGAGACTTTGGGCCAGTCAGTTTTTTGTCAAACTAAAGATGACAATAAACTTGCACCATCAGTGGAAGACCTGTCTTTCCTCAGCATGATGGAGAAGGAGTTCTTCAAGGATTCCACAAACAGCTGGGTTGCACCACTGCCCTTTCGCAACCCACGAAGACGACTGCCCAATAACAGGGAGTATGCCATGAGCCGCTTTAAGTCACTACGCCGCACCCTAGATAAGCGCCCAGAGATGAAGTCTCACTTCACTGAGTTCATGCAAAAGATATTCCATAACCATCATGCAGAGTTGGCACCACCTCTGCAGGAAGGCAAAGAGTGCTGGTATCTGCCCTCATTCGGCATATATCATCCCCAGAAGCCCGGGCAGATTCGTGTTGTCTTTGACTCCAGTGCCCAGTACGATGGGGTCTCCCTAAATGATGTGCTGCTCTCTGGACCCGATCTGAACAACAGCCTGTTAGGTGTCCTTATGAGGTTCAGAAAGGATCCTGTAGCCATCACAGCAGACATCCAGCAAATGTTTCACTGCTTTCTGGTACGCGAAGACTGCAGGGATTTTCTACGTTTCCTTTGGCATCGTGACAATGACCTGAGCAAAGAGGTCATTGATTTCAGAATGAGGGTGCATGTCTTTGGAAACAGCCCATCGCCAGCTGTGGCCACTTATGGGCTCAGAGGCGCTGCACGTGAAGAGGAGAGGGAGTATGATAATGAGGTCCGACAGTTTGTGGAAAGAGATTTTTATGTGGACGATGCCTTGAAATCATTCCCCACAGAGGAGGAAGCAGTCACAGTCCTCCAACAAGCACAAAAGATGTTAACAGTCTCAAACCTCAGGCTCCACAAGGTAGCCTCCAACAGAGCTAAAGTGATGGATGCCTTTCCAGTTGAGGACCGAGCCAAGGACATTCAAAATCTTGACCTGGCTGTAGATGAATTGCCTGATCAACGCAGTCTTGGGGTGAGATGGTACATCATGTCAGACTCATTCACATTTCACGTTCCTGAAACTGAGAAACCGTACACACGTAGAGGTGTGCTTTTCACGTCTCTTTGACCCCTTGGGCTTCCTGGCACCGGTAACTACCCAGGGACGACTGCTCCTCAGAGAGCTCTCAACACAAGCCAGTGAATGGGACCTGCCCCTTCCTGAGGGTATGTGTGGCGAGTGGATGAAGTGGCGAGACTCACTCCAAGAGCTAAAAGAGTTGCATGTTCCACGCACATACTCAACCATGGCCCCCTCCAAAGCTCTACATACTGAGTTGTGTGTGTTCTCGGACGCTTCTGTTAAAGCCATTTCAGCTGTTGCTTATCTCAAGGTCACTGATCACAATGGGCACACTGAAGTAGGTTTCGTACTCGGCAAGGCAAGACTGGCCCCACAGTCAGAACTCACAATTCCCAGGTTGGAACTATGTGCTGCTGTTTTAGCTGTTGAGATCGCTGAGATCATTGTTGAAGAGATAGACCTGAAACTCGACTCAGTTAGGTTCTACACCGACAGCAAGGTTGTGTTGGGCTATATCCACAATCAGTCAAAACGCTTCTATGTCTTTGTGAGTAATAGAGTACAGCGCATTAGGAAGTCCACTCAACCCCAGCAATGGCATTATGTACCAACGGAACAGAATCCTGCTGACCATGGCTCACGATCTGTCCCAGCCTCCAAGCTCCACAGCACCACATGGCTAACTGGACCTTCTTTCCTCCATCGTCCTCCCAAACAGCTCCTAGATGGGCCAGAGGCATTTGAATTGATTGACCCTGACAGTGACATGGAGATTCGCCCAGAGGTGAAGGCCCTTTCCACCATCGTCTCTGAGAGCTACTTAGGCACAAAGTGACTGGAGCGCTTCTCCAACTGGAAAGTTCTCATTAAGGCAGTGGCTCATCTGCATCACATTGCTCACTGCTTCACCCAGCCAGCAGGTGTTGGTAACTGTGTCGGATGGCACATCTGTAGCAAAGGTGCATCCAAGGATGTCCTAGAGAGAGCTGAAAACATCATTTTCAGAGATATGCAACACGATGCATATTCAGAGGAGTTAAAGTGCATTACTGCAAAACGTGATCTCCCATCACACAGTTCACTTCTGAAGCTTAAACCGAGTATTGACAGCAGTGGTCTACTCCGAGTTGGTGGGCGCATCAATCAGACAGGGTTTGAGGTGCGAGAAACAAACCCTCTCATAATCCCAGGAAGCCACCATGTCACAACTCTTCTCATAAGGCATCACCATGAAAGAGTGCAGCATCAGGGAAGGCACTTTACGGAAGGAGCTATAAGGGAAAGCGGGTTGTGGATAGTTGGTGGTAAACGACGCATTAGCAGCATAATTCGAAAGTGTGTTATGTGCCGGAAGCTCAGAGGTAAGGTTGAGGAGCAGCAAATGGCAGATCTGCCAGCAGAGAGACTGCAAATTGATCCTCCCTTCTCCTATGTTGGCCTAGATGTATTTGGCCCATGGGAAGTGACCACAAGACGCACAAGAGGTGGACAGGCAAACAGCAAGAGATGGGCAGTGCTGTTCACCTGCATGTGTACAAGGGCAGTACACATTGAGGTCATTGAGGAAATGAGCTCATCAAGTTTCATAAATGCACTTAGAAGGTTCTTTGCAATCCGTGGTCCTGCCAAACAATTACGGTCCGACCGTGGCACCAACTTTATTGGCGCATGTAGGGAGCTGAAGCTGGATACCTCGGAACAGATCAAAGTACAGGGGTACTTAGAAGACCAGAGGTGTACCTGGATCTTCAATCCACCACATTCTTCACATATGGGTGGCACATGGGAGCGCATGATCGGAGTGACGCGGCGTATACTCGATTCAATGCTTCTCCAGTCTGGTAAGGCACGACTCACTCACGTAGTCTTAACCACCCTTATGGCTGAAATTACAGCCATCATTAATGCACGACCACTCATTCCAGTTTCATCAGACCCAGAACATCCTCACATTCTGACACCATCCATGCTCTTAACTCAAAAGGCAGCCACATTGTTGGCCCCTCAGGGTGATATCAGCGAGGGAGAGATGCTCAAATGTCAGTGGAAACGCGTCCAAAGTTTGGCTGATGAATTCTGGAGTAGGTGGCGGAAGGAGTTCCTTAGTACACTGCAAACCCGTCAGAAATGGCAGCACAAGAGGCCGGACATAAGAGATGGTGATGTTGTTCTTCTCAAAGATAAGCAATCCAGAAGGAACAAGTGGCCAGGGAGTTGTGGTGAAAGCTGTTCCCAGCAGAGATGGACTCATAAGGAAAGCTGAAGTGAAAGTCGTCCATGAAGGAGCGACGAAGGTCTTTTTAAGGCCCATATCAGAACTGGTTTACCTCTTATCATCAGATCAAGCTGTTTAGTTGAATGTAGTAGTGGTATCTTTAAGATACCAGACGGGCAGTGTTCTGGCCATGCCTGTTATTCAATGTTCTTTAGTGACTCCTGCTGGTTATTTACCATAGTGCAGTGTTACTGGGTTCTCTAGTGACTCCTGTTGGTCATTTATTGTAGTATAGTGTTTGAGCACTGATTTGTATTTCCTGTGTAACAGGAAGTTAGTTCAAGCCAACTAAAAATGGCCTGTGTGCTCTAGTGAAGCTGATGTGTGTTCATCTGTTGCCATCCTTCATTCATAGCCCTTGAGAAGGCATCACCTGTAAGTACATGCATTGTGAAACGATGTATCTTTGATATAAGCACATTTTCTTGACCACTTTTTGTTATGATGTCGGTGAATTTAGTGAATCACTTGGGGTAGCCTTTTTTGGTTTACAGATCAGTTCATTAATGCTCCATTAATTCTGTAACACTGATTTTGCTTAATACTTACCTGCTGGTCATGCTTATGTTATGTGATATGGTGTAAGTGAAGTTACAAACCAATACTGAACCAATATTGTTGTTTATGTATTTTTCAGTTTCACACTTTTCATACAAGTAAAGCATCTCAACATCACTTCATGGTCCTGAGAGTTACTGTATGGATGTGTTTAACTTGCTGGATAACTGAAGGGGGAAAACTGTACCAAACATCCCTTTCTCCTACATTTTCCTTGTCCAGTCTCCAAACCTTTCTAATCCCTCTTTCATTTCATCTTTTTGAACTTTCTTCTGCCATCTTTCTATTGTTCCTGCTAACACCGACCCTAGTGAGCCGGATTTACAATCCCTCCATTTATCCAAGCTTTTATGTTTAAGAAGCTTCTACACTGAGTCTATTACTCTGTGCGCTTGACCGTTGAGGGTTATCCCAGTCTATTCACTCGTTTTAACTCACCAACATCTGCAACACCTTAACTGAAGTATCCCTATTGTGCAAATCCCTCCAGTTATCCAAGCTTTTATGTGACATTTGGTAATGGGTTGATGACATCTTCAGACACATGAACCCGCTGATCTTTGAGAATCTGACTAACCAGCTCCGTCACAAGGTTTTGTGAATGCAGTTTAAGAAAAAAGTTTTGTGTTTAGATTTCTGAGAAAAGGACAGGAGGATTCAAAAAATGTGTTTTAACAATTGTGAAAACCTGTAAGATGGCACAGTTTTTCCCACTGTTGTGAGAGTTTTTCCCTCTGATGATAACACAGAGGTGAATGTGTTCTGAAAAATTCTGAACTGAACTCAGCAGAATTTGCGTCCCATTTATAATGGGCAGAATGCCTTTGATGTTTTGATCCTCTGAAGATATCATCACATCAAAGCCAAATCATGTCAAACTGACAATTCAGTAAACCCCGCCCCCAGAACACTGACTGTCCAATAGTAGCTTGGCAACTGTAACTAAGCATAACCAAGTGAGCAAACACGCAGACATTGGTAGATTATGATTAGCCGGTGTTACATTACCATTCAGTGAGCATAGCTAACCTAATGATATCACTCCTTTTCTCTGTTGACAATTTCTCTTTATATGAGAATTTGTCTCTCACTTATTGTTAATATATTTCTGATGATGAACAGTGATGAATGACAAACAGCAAATCCCTTTTATGTGACATTTGAAACACTATTACACGTGTTATACAGAGAGGGTGAGTGGCACAGTGCCCAAGTGAGGACCCGATCAAGAAGCTTCTACACGGAGTCTATTACTCATTGCGCTTGACCGTTGAGGGTTATCCCAGTCTACTCACTCGTTTTAACTCGCCAACATCTGCAACACGTGTAATAGTGTTTCAAATGTCACATAAAAGCTTGGATAAATGGAGGGATTGTAAATCCGGCTCACTTGGGTCGGTGTTAGCAGGAACAATAGAAAGATGGTAGAAGAATTTCCAAAGGATGAAATGAAAGAGGGATTAGAAAGGTTTGGAGACTGGACAAGGAAAATGCAGGAGAAAGGGATGTTTGGAAGTTGTGAATGCGCTCCACCCACTCTGAGCAATTTCAACATGTTTATGAGGTAAGAGTTTTCTTTGATTTTATGTTGATCTGTAGAGATAAAGTTGTTCATGAGAACACAGGGATAAGTTTGTTATTTTTCATGAAGATGTGAGGTGGTTTCCTACTCCATTGATATTTTCACTGTGCATGTGTCAGTGTATCGGACAGCATAGAGTGTTGTAGAATTCCTGCAATCACACAGATCTCAAGTGGTCGTGTACACGCAGGGTTTGGAATAGCACAATAGGGATACTTCAGTTAAGGTGTTGCAGATGTTGGTGAGTTAAAACGAGTGAGTAGACTGGGATAACCCTCAACGGTCAAGCGCAATGAGTAATACACTCCGTGTAGAAGCTTCTTGATCGGGTCCTCACTTGGGCACTGTGCCACTCACCCTCTCTGTATAACACGTGTAATAGTGTTTCAAATGTCACATACAAACTTGGATAAATGGAGGGATTGTAAATCCGGCTCACTTGGGTCGGTGTTAGCAGGAACAATAGAAAGATGGCAGAAGAAAGTTCCAAAGGATGAAATGAAAGAGGAATTAGAAAGGTTTTGAGACTGGACAAGGAAAATGCAGGAGTAAGGGATGTTTGAAAGTTGTGAATGCGCTCCACCCACTCTGAGCCCCAATTTTGTGTGTATAACCAAGCAGCTCTGTACCTGCCTCTGCCACAGCGTTGGGTAACGTATTGCGTATTGCGTCACTTCCTGTTCTTGCACTACTCATTCACTTGCTAGCGTAGGTGTTCGGTGGTATTGGTGTACTTCAGTCGACATATTTTGTGTTAGCTTTTACTGTGGTTGGTTCTTACAAATAAGTACACAAGCACTTTAGGAAAAGTTTATTAACCGCACGATCATCTAGATTCTTTCCTTTTCCGATCCCCGTCCTGTTTGTCGTTGAGCTTCGCTTAGTGCTAACATGGCTGTAGCTCCCACAGTAACACGAGGAAACGGAGTTTTCTTTTAAACTACAGGGCGTTCTTTATTCAGCTTCGTCCCGTGAAAACTGACAATAACAAACAACAAATAAATTTATATGAATCATATTGGACAAAACTAAGTTAATATTAACAATTTAGAAGACGACTACGTAACTCTACAATATTGAGAGACATAAGCTTACCTCGCTGGCAGCTTGTTACCAAAAGGAGCTAGGTTCGTTGCACACAAAGGTTCATCACTCTTCATAACATTTCTTCAAGAACAATATTCCACAACCGGGGTCCATTCAAACGTTAAATGACCCGCGTTACATTCTTCTCTTGCAATATTCATCAAATACATCTCACACATAAAGCTTAAGCCTTCTTTGGTCCTGGTAGGCGAAAACTGGATTACCGCTGTTTTTCAAGATATCCCTTTCCTGTACGTCCCTGAATTATGTCCCCCAGGAAGTAGAATAGAAGATTCCACCCCAATACAACACAAAAATATACTGCGCACCATGAAAACCATGCTCACCATAAACAAATGAAATAACCATATTAATTTATATATTGGAAATATTATTCATGCCATTTAGGTAACTGATGACAGTTATACTCCCACCAAAATCTTCTGTGATTTTATTTTAATTTCTTTATTCCTAATGTGAAGCTATATGAACTTGTGATGAACTTATTTATAACCTTTTATTTACTAACTTTAAGATTCAACTACTGCTTATAAGCTTATAATGACAGGATGAAAGTGTAAACTCAGGCCTTCAATCTGCTTCCAGTAGTGTAACAGTCTTCTGGATGCGTTTCTTTGCGTTTCTTTGTTCCTTGGTCCACTTCTGTCGATGCTGAAGATTCAAGAGATATTCTCTCTTCCATCGCAACCAGAAACTGTTGGCCAGGAACTAAACACGACGCCATCTTTTACGAAGATAAAGATCCTCTCTAACAAATCGTCCAGGAGGTGGAGCGATTACTGTAGACTTCATGGTCAAAATGTGATTAGGTGTCAGGGGCTCGGGGCAAGAAGCATCACAGAGGTAATCAGTGGTTAAAGGCCTGCTGTTGATCACAGCCATGACTTCATACAAAAATGTCCTAAGAGAAGAACAGTCAAGTTGTTTGGATGACTGCTCCAGGATTGATGTTAAGACACTTCTGATGGTGCGGATTTGCCTTTCCCAAACTCCGCCCATATGACTTGAAGCTGGTGTATTCATGATAAACTCGCATCCTTCTGCTTTGAACTTCTCTTCTTTCATTTCAGTTAATGCCTCAGCAAACTCTCTCCTAGCACCAACAAAGTTTGTACCCTGATCACATCTTAACTGACGAATTGGCCCGCGAATGGAAATGGCAGCACGAAGTGCATTAATGAAGGAGTCAGTAGACAGATCATCGAGCATTTCAATGTGCACTGCTCTAGAAGCCATACAGGTAAGTAGAAGTCCATAGCGTTTGAGCTCTTTTCTTCCTTCCCTGACATAAAATGGCCCGAAACAATCCATCCCACAATAGGTGAAGGGAGGGGCCTCTTCTGTGCGCTCAACAGGAAGATCTGCCATCTTTTGTTGTTCTGGGGACCTTCTTAATTTCCTGCATCTGGTGCACTTGTAGATGTATGATGACACAGACCCAAGGATCCATATCCCATTAGCACGGAGCTCGTTCATAGTCAAAGCACGTCCTTGATGGTACACTTTCTCGTGATAATGTTTTATAAAGAGTGATGACAAGTAGCTGTCTCGAGGAAGGATCGCGGGATGCTTCACATGTGGATGGAGGGCTGCATGAGTCAAGCGCCCACCTACTCTGAGGACACCTTCCTTGTCCAGAAATGGACTCTGCAGCTTGTTCATTACTTCACTACGCTCACCGTTGCCATGTCTCAAGTGCTGCATTTCTTGAGCAAAGCTATCCTTTTGTACCATCCTTATAAGCATTGATTCTGCTTCTCTTCTTTCCTCCAAAGTTGTGGCTTCACTTGACTTTCGCTGTAGTCCCTTGGCTTGCTTTACTCTGCGTGTCAGTCTAGCTACAGCCCTGACTAGTCTTGACCAGTCTGAGAAGTTGTGCATACGATCCAGAAGTGGAACATCTTCGTGGACTTGAATGTCATGAACATAAGCCTCTTTGACTTCAGGATCAGCACTTGAAATTTCTCCCACCATGGCATCTTCAGCAGGCAGCTCTTTCTGCCACAAAAATGCTGGGCCTGTGAACCAGTTGGAAACCTTAAGTTGCTGTGCTGCGAGACCCCTAGATGCATAGTCCGCAGGGCTGTCTTCAGAAGCCACATATCGCCATTGATCAGGTTCTGTGCTTTGTTTGATGCGCTGCACCCGGTTAGCCACAAAGACATGAAACCTTCTGGCGTCATTGTTGATATATCCTATGACTACCTTAGAATCAGTCCAAAAAAATTCATGTAGGGAGTCAATTTCAAGTTCCTTTTTCAGCAAGTCACTGATGCGAACAGCTGTGACTGCTGCTGAAAGCTCCAGTCTTGGTATAGTAGTGACCTTGCTAGGTGCAACTCTTGCCTTCGCCATGACCAAAGAGCAGTGGACCTTTCCTGTTGTGCTCACTGCTCTAAGATATGAGCACACTCCATAGCCTGATGTACTGGCGTCCGAGAAATGGTGGAGCTCATAATGCTTGACAGTGAAGCCTTTGGGAGTATAACACCTTGAGATCGATATGTCTGCCAAGTGTTTTAAGTCCATTAGCCAGGATTCCCACAACGGTTTGAGGTCTTCGGGTAAGTCATCATCCCAATCAAGCTTGCCTCGACACATTTGCTGCAGGATCTGTTTTCCTATCAAGATGTACGGGGCCACAAAGCCAAGTGGGTCATACAGTGAGGCAACTGTGGACAAGACCCCTCTTCTGGTAAGCGGATTGTCTTTCACAGCAACTTTGAATTGGAATTGATCGGAAGCCACGCACCACTGAACCCCAAGGGCTCGCTCTACTTGAGGCCCTCCAAATGCAAGATTCAGGTCTTTGGTGCCTTCTGCACGTTCCTTTTCAGGGATTGTGTCCAGTACGTCCTTGCAGTTTGAGACAAACTTGTGAAGATGGAGTTTTCCCATATTGCAGAGGTCTCTTGCTTCCTTGACTAATTGGATTGCCTGGTCTTTTGTTTCTGTGCTCGTTAAACCGTCGTCGACATAAAAGTTCCTCTGAATGAACCTGACAGTGTCATCACTGACCGAACCGCGTCCTGTGGCAGCGACGTGCTTAAGTCCAAAGTTGGCACAGCCTGGTGAGGATGCTGCGCCAAACAGATGAACTTTCATGCGGTAGATGGAAGGCTGTGCCTCCAGGTTGCCACCATCCCACCAGAGAAATCTCAAATAGTCTTGGTCTTCTTTCTTTACATGAAACTGGTGGAACATGCGTTCAATGTCACACATAAGTGCCACCGGTCCTTTGCGGAAACGGCACAGTACTCCCACCAATGTATTGGTCAAGTCAGGACCAGTCAAAAGATGGTCGTTCAGAGAAGTCTGTTGAAACTTTGCAGCACAATCAGAAACAACACGTATCTTACCCGGCTTCTGTGGATGGTACACCCCATGGTGTGGGATGTACCAAACTGGGGTTTTGCACAGGTCTTGCTCCATGATCTTTTCTGCATCGCCACTCTCAATTGTTTCATTCATGAAAGTTGTGTAATCCTTGTAGTACTGCTGATTCCTTTTCAGTTTTCTTTCCAGACACCTCAGACGATGCATGGCACAGGACTTATTGTCAGGTAAGTTAGCTCTTTCTAGCTTGAATGGTAGTGGCATTTCATAATGCCCATCAGTCTTTAATCTGATGCCATCCGTCATCTTGGCCAGAAATCTAAGATCTTCTTGAGATATTTGCCCATCCTCTGTGGTTCTTTCAATAAAGTCAGATTCAAGAATGTTCATGATCTCTGAAGGTGACACAACTTCTTTGATTTGCGTTCTGTGGACAAAATGAACTTCGCATGCGAGATCCGACAAGGGTCGACATGAGGGTCACCATAGCCAATCGCACTCCAACCTAAATCGGTCTTTATTGCAAAGGGTTGGTGTTCTCTTCCTGACACTACCTGTCTTGGAACAAGAGCCTGTGGACAATTATATCCAATAAGCAGGCCAATATCACAACTTTGCAGGGGAGCAATTTCATCCGATAGGTGTTCAAGGTGAGGTCAAGCTTTTGCAGTTTTCGGTGTAGGGATATGATCTCGGTTTCCTGGGATGAAGTCTCTGGAGTATGTTGCTGGTAGGGGAATTGTTTTGTTTGAGTAGAACCCCCTCACTTGTAGACCCGTTAGTTTTTGACATGATATTCTAGTGTCCTTTGAAGCCATTGTTGACAGCTTTAGATGGACTGGCTCACTCTTAGCATGAAGGGCTTCAGCAGTTTCTTTAAGAATGAATGTCGTATCACTTTGTGTGTCGAGAAGTGCATATACAAGAACCTCGTGATCTGGTTCATGAGCTGTTGACACCCACACTGGTATCACTGTAGAGGTATAAGTGCCCCTGCGCTTTGCATAATTCTGTTTGACGTTGCTCTGCTTGATGCACTGTCTGCTTTATCCTGGTTGCTGTCTTCTCTCTCTACCATTACGGTGCCACCTCTTGATGAGGGCCGTGCATCACTGCTACGATTTTCATGAAGACACGTGGGGTGCCTTTTGTTACATTTTTCACAGGTCTTTCTCTTTTCACATTCCTTTGAGCGATGCCCTGGTTTCAAGCAACCAAAGCACAATCTATTTTCTTGTATAAACTTATGTCGTTCAGAAACCTCTCTTTCCATGAATTTACGACAATTGTCTAAACCGTGGTTGGCCTTTTCACAGAGGATACAGCTGGCTAGGACAGCTTTCTCATCCGAATTGGTGGCTAATGCCTTTCTCCCAGGGCTTCTGTTTCTCTGGACTCTGGTCTTCTCACCGTCACTTGGTTTTAGAGCATGTAAAGAAGTCACAGGGTTGCATGCAATCTTGGCTTCACGTGTTAGAAATGCTACAAATTGGCTGAAAGTTGGGAATGTTTGGCTTTCCTCCTCCACTTGCATTACCTTTCTATTCCATCTTGGAAGTTTGATGAGCAACTTCTGATTTTCATTGCAGTCATTGAGCACATCAAACCCTTTGATCTGTGACATGGCTGCTTCACAGCTTCGCAGAAAGTCCACAAATTCTTGTAGCTCCAGGCTATTCTTGGGATTTAGTTTAGGCCATGTAGCTAGCCGGTCTCTGAAAGCCTTGGCAATAAGGAATGGATTTCCGTATCTTTCTTCTAAGATGGTCCATGCAGAAAGGTAGGCTGCCTCTGTACCTAGCATAAAGAAGCTCTCAACTGCTTTCTTAGCAGGCCCACCAATGTACTTTCGCAAATAGTAGATCTTCTCTTCGCCTGGTATGTTCTTCCTATCAATGAGAGTTTGAAATGAGATTTTCCAGTCATTATACCGAAGAGGATCACCAAGGAATACTACTGGCTCAGGTACAGGGGGTCGATTTGCCGCTACTGATTCTGCAAGCGCTCTTATTAGAGCAGTGGTCTCGTCTTCTCGCTTGACATTGCAGTTTGTGGAGTGGGTTACAGCTTGTGGAGTGTCTGAGTGATGCTGGGTTGTAGCATTCTGGGTTGTAGCTTCTTTCTTTGCTCTCACAGAACCACAGCCGTGCAGTAGCTCACTTATCTCTTCATCTGAGCATATACTCTGTGCATACACTTCCTGCCGTGCCTTGGCAGCCTTTAGTTTCTTGACTGTCTCCAATCGTTCTATCTCTCTGCGCTTGGCTTCTAACATCTGCCTTCTCTTCTCATTTTCAACTTCTCGTTCTGCTTGAAGTCTCTTATCTTCAGCTTCAAGCCTTTGCAATTCTTTAAAATGCTGCTCTTGCTCGTGAAAGACTTCTAGCGTGGCTTCATTAGCAGCAGCTTCGGCTGCTGCATCTTGTCTCTTCAGTGATGACAGGCTTGAGGATCTTGAACTAATTACTGAACCAACGTGGGAGCGATGCACAGATCTTGAGCGACTAGAGATGATGCTCTGTGTATCAGGCCTTAGCTTTAGAGACCTTGCACTTTTGAAATCTTCTTGCTCATTGCTAGCTAGACAGCCATTTGCAGCTTCAACGATTTCCTTGGTTACTTCTTCACAAGTGTCTATTCTACGACGCATGTCTTGGTGTGGTGTTTGAACACGACGTATGTCTTCATAAATCTGCTCTAACTCAGTTGAGGCTTTTCTTATCTTAGCTGCATGTTCCTGTAGCATAGCTTTCGAATTACAGGTCTTAGAAGATTGTTTGGCATCTTTAACGAGTGCCTTCCACTTTTCATAGTTCGAATTGAACCTGCGTTCCAGTCTTTTTTTTGCTCTTCCTGCAGTTCTTGGCCCTTCTCTGTCAACTTACGGACTCTTCGGCCTTGCGGCCCTTCTTGTGAGCAGTTGAGACTGGATGCCGCAATTTTAATCACACATGAATGCTCTGACTCATCTAATATTACATCTTGTTCCTTGCCAGCATCTTCTTTGGTGGGTGTCTGTACGATCTGTTTTACACTTTCTCTGTCATTCTCAACTAGACTACCTGACTCAGACATTTTAATGGACCGTCTCTCTCTTAATGAATTCAAATTACCTTTAAGTTAGAGAAAAGGAAGTAAGTTATTCCCGTTTTATGTCTAACTTTCTGCTTAAATGCAACAGGACTGCAATATTTATCAAAAGTAACCTTGTTAACTTAAAGTTAGGTTGTCAAAAGATTGGAATTAAAACAAAAAAAAAATTATCATAAATTCAGCTTACTTAGTCAGGTTTTAGTAATTATAGTTTAAACTAAATAAGAGTAAACTTTACATTAAGCTTATTCAACTATAAACATTCTCTATTTAAAAGAGCATTTGAAATAACTGTTATGTTAGTCACACACATGCATATGATCATGCATAATGGCTACAACCTGCCATTATGGTATTGAACTTGCCTAAGCCTAAATGGACCATCATCAAACCAAGAGTTATTAGCCAAAAAAGAAAACATAGATTGACCTAGATATGAACACGGTCACCGAAGTCTCTGAAATGTCCGTTCAAAATGTTGAGCCTACGCTAGCAAAACAATGGCACCTGCACCGTACTGCGGACTGCAAAGTAGCTCTCGTGCGTCTCATCTCAGAAGAAGCGCTGAGGAATGCGATGCGATGGCAATGACTTGCCGCTTGCTTCTCCACACGCCTTGGGTCTTGACATCGAGTTTTCACTGTAGCTCCCACAGTAACACGAGGAAACGGAGTTTTCTTTTAAACTACAGGGCGTTCTTTATTCAGCTTCGTCCCGTGAAAACTGACAATAACAAACAACAAATAAATTTATATGAATCATATTAGACAAAACAAAGTTAATATTAACAATTTAGAAGACGACTATGTAACTCTACAATATTGAGAGACATAAGCTTACCTCGCTGGCAGCTTGTTACCAAAAGGAGCTAGGTTCGTTGCACACAAAGGTTCATCACTCTTCATAACATTTCTTCAAGAAAAATATTCCACAACCGGGGTCCATTCAAACGTTAAATGACCCGCGTTACATTCTTCTCTTGCAATATTCATCAAATACATCTCACGCATAAAGCTTAAGCCTTCTTTGGTCCTGGTAGGCGAAAACTGGATTACCGCTGTTTTTCAAGATATCCCTTTCCTGTACGTCCCTGAATTATGTCCCCCAGGAAGTAGAATAGAAGATTCCACCCCAATACAACACAAAAATATACTGCGCACCATGAAAACCATGCTCACCATAAACAAATGAAATAACCATATTAATTTATATATTGGAAATATTATTCATGCCATTTAGGTAACTGATGACAGTTATAATGGCTTCTTCCACTCACTCTCCCTCTGCCTCTCCCTCTCCCGTCTTCTGTAAGGTGTGTGAAATGTTTAGCTATTCCTCTGCCTCCTTTAGTGAGAGTGAGATGTGTAGAAAGTGTAGCTTATTCATAGCCTTGGAGGCGAGGCTAACTGAGGCGAGGCTAACTACAGTACGAAGCCGGGCCGGCTTCGTACTGTAGATCATAGTCCATTAGTCCCGACAGCTAGCCAGCAGCAGTTAGCCTGTGCGGACCGGCCTACTTTACCTACTTTAGCTGATGTCAGCCGCCCCCCGGCAGCCCCCGAGCAGCCGGGAAGTCAGGGAGGTTGGGTGGCGGTTCGAAAGAAGCGTAGTCCAAAACAAAGGCCCGTGGTTCACCACCAACCGCTTCATGTGTCTAACCGCTTTTCCCCACTCAGCGACACACCCGCTGAGAAACCGACCCTGGTTATTGGCGATTCTGTTTTGCGATATGTGAAGCCGACACCAGCGACCATAGTCAAATGCATCCCGGGGGCCAGAGCGGGCGACATAGAGGGCAATTTAAAGCTGCTGGCGAGAGATAAGAGTAAATATGGTAAGATTATAATTCACGTCGGCGCTAATGACACTCGGCTACGCCAGTCGGAGGTCACCAAAGTCAATATTGAGTCGGTGTGTAATTTGGCAAAAACCATGTCGGACTCCGTAGCATTCTCTGGTCCCCTCCCGAATCTGACCAGTGATGATATGTTTAGCCGCATGTCATCGCTCCGTCGCTGGCTGTCACGGTGGTGTTCAGAAAACAACGTGGCCTTTATAGATAACTGGGAGACTTTCTGGGGAAAACCTGGCCTCATTAGCAGAGACGGAATTCATCCCACTTGGGGTGGTGCGGCTCTTATTTCTACCAATATGGCCAAGTTTATTAGACAACCAACACCCTGACAACCCAGGGTCGAGGCCAGGAAGTAGAGTCGCTGTCTTACACACTTCTCTGCTGCTTCTGTAGGACTGCCGCCCTCCGTTAAAATTAGAATAAATAAAAATATAAATGCACACAGTAATACTAAGTTTAACAATCCCATAGAAATAGTGTCAGTGCCTCGTCCTCCCATAGTCCAACCAGCACAAAATTTAAGAAGTGTTAATCATAATAACCTCATAAAAATACAAACTAGCAAATATTTAGAGCCAAAAAATAGGACAGTCAGATGTGGATTATTAAATATACGATCCCTCCACTCTAAATCCCTCCTAGTCAGTGATCTAATTATTGATCATCAGTCTGATATATTCTGCCTCACTGAGACTTGGTTACGGGACGAAGAATATGTTAGTCTAAATGAATCAACTCCATCTGGTTATATTAACTATCATGTTCCTCGAGGCACAGGGCGAGGAGGAGGAGTGGCAGCAATCTACCATTCCAGTCTTCAGATTAACCCCAAACCTGCCCAAAATGCAGGGCTACTTGTGGTTCCTAGAGTCCTCAAAAGTAGATTGGGAACCAGAGCCTTTAGTTATCAAGCTCCTCTACTATGGAACCATCTTCCGGTTTCGGTCCGGGAGGCGGACACCCTCTCTATATTTAAGAGTAGACTAAAAACTTTCCTCTTTGATAAAGCTTATAGTTAGGGCTGGCCTAGGCCGGCCCCTAGTTATGCTGCTATAGGCTTAGACTGCCGGGGGCCCTCCCATGACGCACTGAGCCCTATCTTCCTCTCCCTCTCCTTCTGCACACATTCATGTCCCATTAATATTACTAACAAATAAAGAATTCTGATTCTGATTCTCAACTCCTTCCCTGGAGTCCCTGTGCTTTCTTGTCCCGCAGATTCCTAGCGATCATGACTGGACCTCCTGCTGCGGTCCAGCTGTCGTCCTGCCCAAAACCTACTGCAATTACTACTGTTTAGTCCTAATCTGATTTAAATCTGTTACGACTCAGTACAGCTACTACCATTATTGTTACTACCATTGTTATCAAAATCACCATAATACCTTCTGTATACTTCATTGTCATTATCATTATCTACATTTCGATATGCATCTCTGCTTGTGTGCTCCTCTCACACCCCACCCCCTCTGCCTCTCTCCCTTGCTCTCTCTGTCGCTCTCCTGCTCTCTCTCTCTCTCTCTCAACCCAACCGGTCAAGGCAGATGGCCGCCCATCTTGAGCCGGGGTCTGCTCCGAGATTTCTGCCTTCTAAAAGGCAGTTTTTCCTCGCCACTGTCGCCAAGTGCTTGCTCAAGGGGGAATGTTGGGCTCTCTCTATTTTACAATTTAATTAAAGAGTTTGGTCTAGACCTGCTCTAATTGGAAAGTGTCATGAGATAACTTTTGTTGTGAATTGGCGCTATATAAATAAACTGAATTGAATTGAATTGAATTGAATTGATTTACAATCCCTCCATTTATCCAAGCTTTTATGTGACATTTGAAACACTATTACACGTGTTATACAGAGAGGGTGAGTGGCACAGTGCCCAATTGAGGACCCGATCAAGAAGCTTCTACACGGAGTCTACTACTATGTGCGCTTGACCGTTGAGGGTTATCCCAGTCTATTCACTCGTTTTAACTCACCAACATCTGCAACACCTTAACTGAAGTATCCCTATTGTGCTAATCCCTCCTTTTATCCAAGCTTTTATGTGACATTTGGTAATGGGTTGATGACATCTTCAGACACATGAACCCGCTGATCTTTGAGAATCTGACTAACCATCTCCATCACAAGGTTTTGTGAATGCAGCTTAAGAAAAAAGTTTTGTGTTTAGATTTCTGAGAAAAGGACAGGAGGATTCAAAAAATGTGTTTTAACAATTGTGAAAACCTGTAAGATGGCACAGTTTTTCCCACTGTTGTGAGAGTTTTTCCCTCTGATGATAACACAGAGGTGAATGTGTACTGAAAAATTCTGAACTGAACTCAGCAGAATTTGCATCCCATTTATAATGGGCAGAATGCCTTTGATGTTTTGATCCTCTGAAGATATCATCACATCAAAGCCAAATCATGTCAAACTGACAATTCAGTAAACCCCGCCCCCAGAACACTGACTGTCCAATAGTAGCTTGGCAACTGTAACTAAGCATAACCAAGTGAGCAAACACGCAGACATTGGTAGATTATGATTAGCCGGTGTTACATTACCATTCAGTGAGCATAGCTAACCTAATGATATCACTCCTTTTCTCTGTTGACAATTTCTCTTTATATGAGAATTTGTCTCTCACTAATTGTTTATATATTTCTGATGATGAACAAGTGATGAATGACAAACAGCAAATCCCTTTTATGTGACATTTGAAACACTATTACACGTGTTATACAGAGAGGGTGAGTGGCACAGTGCCCAAGTGAGGACCCGATCAAGAAGCTTCTACACGGAGTCTATTACTCTGTGCGCTTGACCGTTGAGGGTTATCCCAGTCTACTCACTCGTTTTAACTCACCAACATCCGCAACACCTTGACTGAAGTATCCTTTTTATGCTGTTCCAAACCCTGCGTCTACACAACCACTTGAGATCTGTGTGAGTGCATTAATTCTCCAACACCCTATATTGTCCGATACACTGACACATGCACAGTGAAAATATCAATGGAGTAGGAAACCACCTCACATCTTCATGAAAAATAACAAACTTATCCCTGTGTTCTCATGAACAACTTTATCTCTATAGATCAACATAAAAATCAAATAAAACTCTTACCTCATAAACATGTTGAAATTGCTCAGAGTGGGTGGAGCGCATTCACAACTTCTGTTCTGGCCATGCCTGTTATTCAATGTTCTTTAGTGACTCCTGCTGGTTATTTACCATAGTGCAGTGTTACTGGGTTCTCTAGTGACTCCTGTTGGTCATTTATTGTAGTATAGTGTTTGAGCACTGATTTGTATTTCCTGTGTAACAGGAAGTTAGTTCAAGCAAACTACAAATGGCCTGTGTGCTCTAGTGAAGCTGATGTGTGTTCATCTGTTGCCATCCTTCATTCATAGCCCTTGAGAAGGCATCACCTGTAAGTACATGCATTGTGAAACGATGTATCTTTGATATAAGCACATTTTCTTGACCACTTTTTGTTATGATGTCGGTGAATTTAGTGAATCACTTGGGGTAGCCTTTTTTGGTTTATGTATACTAACAGATCAGTTCATTAATGCTCCATTAATTCTGTAACACTGATTTTGCTTAATACTTACCTGCTGGTCATGCTTATGTTATGTGATATGGTGTAAGTGAAGTTACAAACCAATACTGAACCAATATTGTTGTTTATGTATTTTTCAGTTTCACACTTTTCATACAAGTAAAGCATCTCAACCTCACTTCATGGTCCTGAGAGTTACTGTATGGATGTGTTTAACTTGCTGGATAACTGAAGGGGGAAAACTGTACCAAACATCCCTTTCTCCTACATTTTCCTTGTCCAGTCTCCAAACCTTTCTAATCCCTCTTTCATTTCATCTTTTTGAACTTTCTTCTGCCATCTTTCTATTGTTCCTGCTAACACCGACCCTAGTGAGCCGGATTTACAATCCCTCCATGTCTCCAAGCTTTTATGTTTAAGAAGCTTCTACACTGAGTCTATTACTCTGTGCGCTTGACCGTTGAGGGTTATCCCAGTCTATTCACTCGTTTTAACTCACCAACATCTGCAACACCTTAACTGAAGTATCCCTATTGTGCAAATCCCTCCAGTTATCCAAGCTTTTATGTGACATTTGGTAATGGGTTGATGACATCTTCAGACACATGAACCCGCTGATCTTTGAGAATCTGACTAACCAGCTCCGTCACAAGGTTTTGTGAATGCAGTTTAAGAAAAAAGTTTTGTGTTTAGATTTCTGAGAAAAGGACAGGAGGATTCAAAAAATGTGTTTTAACAATTGTGAAAACCTGTAAGATGGCACAGTTTTTCCCACTGTTGTGAGAGTTTTTTCCCTCTGATGATAACACAGAGGTGAATGTGTTCTGAAAAATTCTGAACTGAACTCAGCAGAATTTGCGTCCCATTTATAATGGGCAGAATGCCTTTGATGTTTTGATCCTCTGAAGATATCATCACATCAAAGCCAAATCATGTCAAACTGACAATTCAGTAAACCCCGCCCCCAGAACACTGACTGTCCAATAGTAGCTTGGCAACTGTAACTAAGCATAACCAAGTGAGCAAACACGCAGACATTGGTAGATTATGATTAGCCGGTGTTACATTACCATTCAGTGAGCATAGCTAACCTAATGATATCACTCCTTTTCTCTGTTGACAATTTCTCTTTATATGAGAATTTGTCTCTCACTTATTGTTAATATATTTCTGATGATGAACAAGTGATGAATGACAAACAGCAAATCCCTTTTATGTGACATTTGAAACACTATTACACGTGTTATACAGAGAGGGTGAGTGGCACAGTGCCCAAGTGAGGACCCGATCAAGAAGCTTCTACACGGAGTCTATTACTCATTGCGCTTGACCGTTGAGGGTTATCCCAGTCTACTCACTCGTTTTAACTCGCCAACATCTGCAACACGTGTAATAGTGTTTCAAATGTCACATAAAAGCTTGGATAAATGGAGGGATTGTAAATCCGGCTCACTTGGGTCGGTGTTAGCAGGAACAATAGAAAGATGGTAGAAGAATTTCCAAAGGATGAAATGAAAGAGGGATTAGAAAGGTTTGGAGACTGGACAAGGAAAATGCAGGAGAAAGGGATGTTTGGAAGTTGTGAATGCGCTCCACCCACTCTGAGCAATTTCAACATGTTTATGAGGTAAGAGTTTTCTTTGATTTTTATGTTGATCTGTAGAGATAAAGTTGTTCATGAGAACACAGGGATAAGTTTGTTATTTTTCATGAAGATGTGAGGTGGTTTCCTACTCCATTGATATTTTCACTGTGCATGTGTCAGTGTATCGGACAGCATAGAGTGTTGTAGAATTCCTGCAATCACACAGATCTCAAGTGGTCGTGTACACGCAGGGTTTGGAATAGCACAATAGGGATACTTCAGTTAAGGTGTTGCAGATGTTGGTGAGTTAAAACGAGTGAGTAGACTGGGATAACCCTCAACGGTCAAGCGCAATGAGTAATACACTCCGTGTAGAAGCTTCTTGATCGGGTCCTCACTTGGGCACTGTGCCACTCACCCTCTCTGTATAACACGTGTAATAGTGTTTCAAATGTCACATAAAAGCTTGGATAAATGGAGGGATTGTAAATCCGGCTCACTTGGGTCGGTGTTAGCAGGAACAATAGAAAGATGGCAGAAGAAAGTTCCAAAGGATGAAATGAAAGAGGAATTAGAAAGGTTTTGAGACTGGACAAGGAAAATGCAGGAGAAAGGGATGTTTGAAAGTTGTGAATGCGCTCCACCCACTCTGAGCCCCAATTTTGTGTGTATAACCAAGCAGCTCTGTACCTGCCTCTGCCACAGCGTTGGGTAACGTATTGCGTATTGCGTCACTTCCTGTTCTTGCACTACTCATTCACTTGCTAGCGTAGGTGTTCGGTGGTATTGGTGTACTTCAGTCGACATATTTTGTGTTAGCTTTTACTGTGGTTGGTTCTTACAAATAAGTACACAAGCACTTTAGGAAAAGTTTATTAACCGCACGATCATCTAGATTCTTTCCTTTTCCGATCCCCGTCCTGTTTGTCGTTGAGCTTCGCTTAGTGCTAACATGGCTGTAGCTCCCACAGTAACACGAGGAAACGGAGTTTTCTTTTAAACTACAGGGCGTTCTTTATTCAGCTTCGTCCCGTGAAAACTGACAATAACAAACAACAAATAAATTTATATGAATCATATTAGACAAAACTAAGTTAATATTAACAATTTAGAAGATGACTACGTAACTCTACAATATTGAGAGACATAAGCTTACCTCGCTGGCAGCTTGTTACCAAAAGGAGCTAGGTTCGTTGCACACAAAGGTTCATCACTCTTCATAACATTTCTTCAAGAACAATATTCCACAACCGGGGTCCATTCAAACGTTAAATGACCCGCGTTACATTCTTCTCTTGCAATATTCATCAAATACATCTCACACATAAAGCTTAAGTCTTCTTTGGTCCTGGTAGGCGAAAACTGGATTACCGCTGTTTTTCAAGATATCCCTTTCCTGTACGTCCCTGAATTATGTCCCCCAGGAAGTAGAATAGAAGATTCCACCCCAATACAACACAAAAATATACTGCGCACCATGAAAACCATGCTCACCATAAACAAATGAAATAACCATATTAATTTATATATTGGAAATATTATTCATGCCATTTAGGTAACTGATGACAGTTATACTCCCACCAAAATCTTCTGTGATTTTATTTTAATTTCTTTATTCCTAATGTGAAGCTATATGAACTTGTGATGAACTTATTTATAACCTTTTATTTACTAACTTTAAGATTCAACTACTGCTTATAAGCTTATAATGACGAAATGAAATGATGAAAGTGTAAACTCAGGCCTTCAATCTGCTTCCAGTAGTGTAACAGTCTTCTGGATGCGTTTCTTTGCGTTTCTTTGTTCCTTGGTCCACTTCTGTCGATACTGAAGATTCAAGAGATATTCTCTCTTCCATCGCAACCAGAAACTGTTGGCCAGGAACTAAACACGACGCCATCTTTTACGAAGATAAAGATCCTCTCTAACAAATCGTCCAGGAGGTGGAGCGATTACTGTAGACTTCATGGTCAAAATGTGATTAGGTGTCAGGGGCTCGGGGCAAGAAGCATCACAGAGGTAATCAGTGGTTAAAGGCCTGCTGTTGATCACAGCCATGACTTCATACAAAAATGTCCTAACAGAAGAACAT
>NC_058503.1:0-50909 GCF_020382885.2 Scatophagus argus
AAAAACAGCGTTCTCTCGCTGAGATAAGGCCAAAATGAACAAGTAGTGTGTGTAGCTGCTAAACTTCACAATAAACACATCAAAGCATTAACTACGTCATATTTTCTCAATCCTGCATATGTCTGATGAAGAAAGCAGTCTGTAACCATGTTTAGAAGTGAACTGCAGCCAGATTTACAAAAACAGCGTTCTCTCGCTGAGATAAGGCCAAAATGAACAAGTAGTGTGTGTAGCTGCTAAACTTCACAATAAACACATCAAACCATTAAGAACTTACTATTTTCTCAATCCTGCATATGTCTGATGAAGAAAGCAGTCTGTAACCATGTTTAGAAGTGAACTGCAGCCAGATTTACAAAAACAGCGTTCTCTCGCTGAGATAAGGCCAAAATGAACAAGTAGTGTGTGTAGCTGCTAAACTTCACAATAAACACATCAAAGCATTAACTACGTCATATTTTCTCAATCCTGCATATGTCTGATGAAGAAAGCAGTCTGTAACCATGTTTAGAAGTGAACTGCAGCCAGATTTACAAAAACAGCGTTCTCTCGCTGAGATAAGGCCAAAATGAACAAGTAGTGTGTGTAGCTGCTAAACTTCACAATAAACACATCAAAGCATTAAGAACTTGCTATTTTCTCAATCCTGCATATGTCTGATGAAGAAAGCAGTCTGTAACCATGGTTAGAAGTGAACTGCAGCCAGATTTACAAAAACAGCGTTCTCTCGCTGAGATAAGGCCAAATTGAACAAGTAGTGTGTGTAGCTGCTAAACTTCACAATAAACACATCAAACCATTAAGAACTTACTATTTTCTCAATCCTGCATATGTCTGATGAAGAAAGCAGTCTGTAACCATGTTTAGAAGTGAACTGCAGCCAGATTTACAAAAACAGCGTTCTCTCGCTGAGATAAGGCCAAAATGAACAAGTAGTGTGTGTAGCTGCTAAACTTCACAATAAACACATCAAAGCATTAACTACGTCATATTTTCTCAATCCTGCATATGTCTGATGAAGAAAGCAGTCTGTAACCATGTTTAGAAGTGAACTGCAGCCAGATTTACAAAAACAGCGTTCTCTCGCTGAGATAAGGCCAAAATGAACAAGTAGTGTGTGTAGCTGCTAAACTTCACAATAAACACATCAAAGCATTAAGAACTTGCTATTTTCTCAATCCTGCATATGTCTGATGAAGAAAGCAGTCTGTAACCATGTTTAGAAGTGAACTGCAGCCAGATTTACAAAAACAGCGTTCTCTCGCTGAGATAAGGCCAAAATGAACAAGTAGTGTGTGTAGCTGCTAAACTTCACAATAAACACATCAAACCATTAAGAACGTCATATTTTCTCAATCCTGCATATGTCTGATGAAGAAAGCAGTCTGTAACCATGTTTAGAAGTGAACTGCAGTCAGATTTACAAAAACAGCGTTCTCTCGCTGAGATAAGGCCAAAATGAACAAGTAGTGTGTGTAGCTGCTAAACTTCACAATAAACACATCAAACCATTAAGAACTTACTATTTTCTCAATCCTGCATATGTCTGATGAAGAAAGCAGTCTGTAACCATGTTTAGAAGTGAACTGCAGCCAGATTTACAAAAACAGCGTTCTCTCGCTGAGATAAGGCCAAAATGAACAAGTAGTGTGTGTAGCTGCTAAACTTCACAATAAACACATCAAACCATTAACTACGTCATATTTTCTCAATCCTGCATATGTCTGATGAAGAAAGCAGTCTGTAACCATGTTTAGAAGTGAACTGCAGCCAGATTTACAAAAACAGCGTTCTCTCGCTGAGATAAGGCCAAAATGAACAAGTAGTGTGTGTAGCTGCTAAACTTCACAATAAACACATCAAAGCATTAACTACGTCATATTTTCTCAATCCTGCATATGTCTGATGAAGAAAGCAGTCTGTAACCATGTTTAGAAGTGAACTGCAGCCAGATTTACAAAAACAGCGTTCTCTCGCTGAGATAAGGCCAAAATGAACAAGTAGTGTGTGTAGCTGCTAAACTTCACAATAAACACATCAAAGCATTAACTACGTCATATTTTCTCAATCCTGCATATGTCTGATGAAGAAAGCAGTCTGTAACCATGTTTAGAAGTGAACTGCAGCCAGATTTACAAAAACAGCGTTCTCTCGCTGAGATAAGGCCAAAATGAACAAGTAGTGTGTGTAGCTGCTAAACTTCACAATAAACACATCAAACCATTAACTACGTCATATTTTCTCAATCCTGCATATGTCTGATGAAGAAAGCAGTCTGTAACCATGTTTCCAACTGAATTATAGTCAGATTTACAAAAACAGCGTTCTCTCGCTGAGATAAGGCCAAAATGAACAAGTAGTGTGTGTAGCTGCTAAACTTCACAATAAACACATCAAAGCATTAACTACGTCATATTTTCTCAATCCTGCATATGTCTGATGAAGAAAGCAGTCTGTAACCATGTTTAGAAGTGAACTGCAGCCAGATTTACAAAAACAGCGTTCTCTCGCTGAGATAAGGCCAAAATGAACAAGTAGTGTGTGTAGCTGCTAAACTTCACAATAAACACATCAAAGCATTAAGAACTTGCTATTTTCTCAATCCTGCATATGTCTGATGAAGAAAGCAGTCTGTAACCTTGATTTGAACTACAGTCAGATTTACAAAAACAGCGTTCTCTCGCTGAGATAAGGCCAAAATGAACAAGTAGTGTGTGTAGCTGCTAAACTTCACAATAAACACATCAAACCATTAAGAACTTGCTATTTTCTCAATCCTGCATATGTCTGATGAAGAAAGCAGTCTGTAACCTTGTTTCCAACTGAATTATAGTCAGATTTACAAAAACAGCGTTCTCTCGCTGAGATAAGGCCAAAATGAACAAGTAGTGTGTGTAGCTGCTAAACTTCACAATAAACACATCAAAGCATTAAGAACTTGCTATTTTCTCAATCCTGCATATGTCTGATGAAGAAAGCAGTCTGTAAACATGTTTAGAAGTGAACTGCAGCCAGATTTACAAAAACAGCGTTCTCTCGCTGAGATAAGGCCAAAATGAACAAGTAGTGTGTGTAGCTGCTAAACTTCACAATAAACACATCAAAGCATTAACTACGTCATATTTTCTCAATTCTGCATATGTCTGATGAAGAAAGCAGTCTGTAACCATGTTTAGAAGTGAACTGCAGCCAGATTTACAAAAACAGCGTTCTCTCGCTGAGATAAGGCCAAAATGAACAAGTAGTGTGTGTAGCTGCTAAACTTCACAATAAACACATCAAAGCATTAACTACGTCATATTTTCTCAATCCTGCATATGTCTGATGAAGAAAGCAGTCTGTAACCATGTTTCCAACTGAATTATAGTCAGATTTACAAAAACAGCGTTCTCTCGCTGAGATAAGGCCAAAATGAACAAGTAGTGTGTGTAGCTGCTAAACTTCACAATAAACACATCAAACCATTAAGAACTTGCTATTTTCTCAATCCTGCATATGTCTGATGAAGAAAGCAGTCTGTAACCATGTTTAGAAGTGAACTGCAGTCAGATTTACAAAAACAGCGTTCTCTCGCTGAGATAAGGCCAAAATGAACAAGTAGTGTGTGTAGCTGCTAAACTTCACAATAAACACATCAAACCATTAAGAACTTGCTATTTTCTCAATCCTGCATATGTCTGATGAAGAAAGCAGTCTGTAACCATGTTTAGAAGTGAACTGCAGTCAGATTTACAAAAACAGCGTTCTCTCGCTGAGATAAGGCCAAAATGAACAAGTAGTGTGTGTAGCTGCTAAACTTCACAATAAAAAAAAGCATTTTTTAAAAAAATTTTTTTAAAAATTTTAAAAATTTTAAAAATTTAAAAAAAAAATTTTTGAAAATTTTTTTTTTTTAAATTTTTTTTTAAAAAAGCATTTTTTTGCCATTTTCTCAATCCTGCATATGTCTGATGAAGAAAGCAGTCTGTAACCATGTTTAGAAGTGAATTATAGTCAGATTTACAAAAACAGCGTTCTCTCGCTGAGATAAGGCCAAAATGAACAAGTAGTGTGTGTAGCTGCTAAACTTCACAATAAACACATCAAACCATTAAGAACTTGCTATTTTCTCAATCCTGCATATGTCTGATGAAGAAAGCAGTCTGTAACCATGTTTAGAAGTGAACTGCAGCCAGATTTACAAAAACAGCGTTCTCTCGCTGAGATAAGGCCAAAATGAACAAGTAGTGTGTGTAGCTGCTAAACTTCACAATAAACACATCAAACCATTAAGAGCTTGCTATTTTCTCAATCCTGCATATGTCTGATGAAGAAAGCAGTCTGTAACCATGTTTCCAACTGAATTATAGTCAGATTTACAAAAACAGCGTTCTCTCGCTGAGATAAGGCCAAAATGAACAAGTAGTGTGTGTAGCTGCTAAACTTCACAATAAACACATCAAACCATTAAGAACTTGCTATTTTCTCAATCCTGCATATGTCTGATGAAGAAAGCAGTCTGTAACCATGTTTAGAAGTGAACTGCAGTCAGATTTACAAAAACAGCGTTCTCTCGCTGAGATAAGGCCAAAATGAACAAGTAGTGTGTGTAGCTGCTAAACTTCACAATAAACACATCAAAGCATTAAGAACTTGCTATTTTCTCAATCCTGCATATGTCTGATGAAGAAAGCAGTCTGTAACCATGTTTCCAACTGAATTATAGTCAGATTTACAAAAACAGCGTTCTCTCGCTGAGATAAGGCCAAAATGAACAAGTAGTGTGTGTAGCTGCTAAACTTCACAATAAACACATAAAAGCATTAACTACGTCATATTTTCTCAATCCTGCATATGTCTGATGAAGAAAGCAGTCTGTAACCATGTTTAGAAGTGAACTATAGTCAGATTTACAAAAACAGCGTTCTCTCGCTGAGATAAGGCCAAAATGAACAAGTAGTGTGTGTAGCTGCTAAACTTCACAATAAACACATCAAACCATTAAGAACTTGCTATTTTCTCAATCCTGCATATGTCTGATGAAGAAAGCAGTCTGTAACCATGTTTAGAAGTGAACTGCAGCCAGATTTACAAAACAGCGTTCTCTCGCTGAGATAAGGCCAAAATGAACAAGTAGTGTGTGTAGCTGCTAAACTTCACAATAAACACATCAAAGCATTAAGAACTTGCTATTTTCTCAATCCTGCATATGTCTGATGAAGAAAGCAGTCTGTAACCATGTTTCCAACTGAATTATAGTCAGATTTACAAAAACAGCGTTCTCTCGCTGAGATAAGGCCAAAATGAACAAGTAGTGTGTGTAGCTGCTAAACTTCACAATAAACACATCAAACCATTAAGAACTTGCTATTTTCTCAATCCTGCATATGTCTGATGAAGAAAGCAGTCTGTAACCATGTTTAGAAGTGAACTGCAGTCAGATTTACAAAAACAGCGTTCTCTCGCTGAGATAAGGCCAAAATGAACAAGTAGTGTGTGTAGCTGCTAAACTTCACAATAAACACATCAAACCATTAAGAACTTGCTATTTTCTCAATCCTGCATATGTCTGATGAAGAAAGCAGTCTGTAACCATGTTTCCAAGTGAATTATAGTCAGATTTACAAAAACAGCGTTCTCTCGCTGAGATAAGGCCAAAATGAACAAGTAGTGTGTGTAGCTGCTAAACTTCACAATAAACAAATCAAAGCATTAAGAACTTGCTATTTTCTCAATCCTGCATATGTCTGATGAAGAAAGCAGTCTGTAACCATGTTTAGAAGTGAACTTCAGCCAGATTTACAAAAACAGCGTTCTCTCGCTGAGATAAGGCCAAAATGAACAAGTAGTGTGTGTAGCTGCTAAACTTCACAATAAACACATCAAACCATTAAGAACTTGCTATTTTCTCAATCCTGCATATGTCTGATGAAGAAAGCAGTCTGTAACCATGTTTAGAAGTGAACTGCAGCCAGATTTACAAAAACAGCGTTCTCTCGCTGAGATAAGGCCAAAATGAACAAGTAGTGTGTGTAGCTGCTAAACTTCACAATAAACACATCAAACCATTAAGAACTTGCTATTTTCTCAATCCTGCATATGTCTGATGAAGAAAGCAGTCTGTAACCATGTTTCCAACTGAATTATAGTCAGATTTACAAAAACAGCGTTCTCTCGCTGAGATAAGGCCAAAATGAACAAGTAGTGTGTGTAGCTGCTAAACTTCACAATAAACACATCAAAGCATTAACTACGTCATATTTTCTCAATCCTGCATATGTCTGATGAAGAAAGCAGTCTGTAACCATGCTTCCAACTGAATTATAGTCAGATTTACAAAAACAGCGTTCTCTCGCTGAGATAAGGCCAAAATGAACAAGTAGTGTGTGTAGCTGCTAAACTTCACAATAAAAAAAAGCATTTTTTAACAAAAATTTTTAAAAAATTTTAAAATTTTAAAATTTTAAAAATTTAAAAATAAAATTTTAAAATTTTTTTAAAATTTTTTTTTAAAAAAGCATTTTTTTTGCCATTTTCTCAATCCTGCATATGTCTGATGAAGAAAGCAGTCTGTAACCATGTTTAGAAGTGAACTATAGTCAGATTTACAAAAACAGCGTTCTCTCGCTGAGATAAGGCCAAAATGAACAAGTAGTGTGTGTAGCTGCTAAACTTCACAATAAACACATCAAAGCATTAAGAACGTCATATTTTCTCAATCCTACATATGTCTGATGAAGAAAGCAGTCTGTAACCATGTTTCCAACTGAATTATAGTCAGATTTACAAAAACAGCGTTCTCTCGCTGAGATAAGGCCAAAATGAACAAGTAGTGTGTGTAGCTGCTAAACTTCACAATAAACACATCAAACCATTAACTACGTCATATTTTCTCTATTCTGCATATGTCTGATGAAGAAAGCAGTCTGTAACCATGTTTAGAAGTGAACTGCAGCCAGATTTACAAAAACAGCGTTCTCTCGCTGAGATAAGGCCAAAATGAACAAGTAGTGTGTGTAGCTGCTAAACTTCACAATAAACACATCAAACCATTAAGAACTTGCTATTTTCTCAATCCTGCATATGTCTGATGAAGAAAGCAGTCTGTAAACTTGTTTCCATTTGAACTACAGTCAGATTTACAAAAACAGCCTTCTCTCGCTGAGATAAGGTCAAAATGAACAAGTAGTGTGTGTAGCTGCTAAACTTCACAATAAACACATCAAAGCATTAAGAACTTGCTATTTTCTCAATCCTGCATATGTCTGATGAAGAAAGCAGTCTGTAAACTTGTTTCCATTTGAACTACAGTCAGATTTACAAAAACAGCGTTCTCTCGCAGAGATAAGGCCAAAATGAACAAGTAGTGTGTGTAGCTGCTAAACTTCACAATAAACACATCAAACCATTAAGAACTTGCTATTTTCTCAATCCTGCATATGTCTGATGAAGAAAGCAGTCTGTAAACATGTTTCCCTTTGAACTACAGTCAGATTTACAAAAACAGCGTTCTCTCGCTGAGATAAGGCCAAAATGAACAAGTAGTGTGTGTAGCTGCTAAACTTCACAATAAACACATCAAAGCATTAAGAACTTGCTATTTTCTCAATCCTGCATATGTCTGATGAAGAAAGCAGTCTGTAAACTTGATTTGAACTACAGTCAGATTTACAAAAACAGCGTTCTCTCGCTGAGATAAGGTCAAATGAACAAGTAGTGTGTGTAGCTGCTAAACTTCACAATAAACACATCAAACCATTAAGAACTTGCTATTTTCTCAATCCTGCATATGTCTGATGAAGAAAGCAGTCTGTAAACATGTTTAGAAGTGAACTGCAGTCAGATTTACAAAAACAGCGTTCTCTCGCTGAGATAAGGCCAAAATGAACAAGTAGTGTGTGTAGCTGCTAAACTTCACAATAAACACATCAAACCATTAAGAACTTGATATTTTCTCAATTCTGTATATGTCTGATGAAGAAAGTATTTTTAATTACTATTATTTTTTTATTTTGTATTTTGTATGGTGCACAATAGAGAGAAAAATCTGAGTCGGACTCAAATTCCTTGTTTGGTCACATGTACTTGGCAAATAAAGCTGATTTCTGATTTCCTCTTTCTACCTTCTTTCGTGACCTAAAGAATATGATTCCGTCAGAAGAGGGTCATGTGTGCTGGGTCAGGAGGAGAGATGTCGGGCTCGAACAATGAGATTCAGGGTTTCCACTGCAGGTAGGCCGAGAGGATGCTGTTGTGCTCAAGCGTTTCAGGTTGCAACAGAGCCCAGTAGATGTCCGCATACTGCTCTTCCACAGACAGGAGGAGGTATTGGCCTGTGGTTCTCAGACCTGTACAGGGGAGTCTGGTGCCATCTGGCAATGTCACTATAAGTCTGTCCGGGCTACACAGTATGGATGCCCCCAGCTTGATGAAGAGATCTCTCCCCAATAGATTGACTTTATAGACAGCACTGGGTCTGCTGTCGTAGTCTCTCTGTGGTGTGTTCCCCACTCCTCCCAGTCATCCCAGTTCACCATGGGATATTGGATACTGTAGGTGCTTGCTTGGTGATGGAGTCCCTGTGCCAGGCCGGGACGTGACCTCGCCCCGCCCTTGTTGCGGTATACTGGAACAGTCTTTCACCCAATGTCTTGGTTGGTTGCAGTAGTAGCACACGTTTCCTCCCGGTTGTCCCTTTGGCAGTCCGCCCTGTCCCTCACGTCCTCTCGTCCATTCTCCTCCCCACTGTGGTCAGCCCCCGGAGCCTCCTCCTCTGCCGTATGGTGGGTATCTCGGGCAGCTTTTTTCTATCTAGGGGGAAACAGGAAACAAATCATGAGTATCATTGTTCTCAACAGTAACAATTACCTTCACGGCTTCACCTCTTTCCTTTTCTCTTTTTGTCATTTACTTTTTGTCTGGCCTCGTTCAGTTGCAGCTTCAGCAATTGACCCTGAAGCTCTTTAATAGTGTCCCGCTCCTTTTGCTGTTCGTCTTGTGCCCAAGTGACATGATGAACTAAATGTTTTTTTTTTCTCTAACCTCCTCTGGAACACCCTCTAACACCGCCTGTCTGTAACATTCCCTTTGTACCCCTTTTGGCTCTGGGTGGACACCTGTGTGTTTGATCTACGTGTCCTTACATTTATCTAGAAACTCGCATGGGTGCTGTTCAGGCGCCCACTGTAATTTTGGAACTATTGCAGCGTTGGGCAATGGACACTTCCCTCTCATTGCTTTGCCTATGTCAGTGCTTACCCTAGTGAATGGTGTGTTATCAGAAGAGCGTCTCGTATTAGCCTCCTCCTAAATCTATCTCAGGTCTGCATGTCATGCATCCAGCTGCCACCGATCTAAAGTCTCCAAGCACCAGAGTCTGACCTGCAGTGGGACTATCTAGTTTGATTAGCCACAATCCCCCGCCTTCTGCCAATGGGGGCATTTTATCAACTATTGCTTGCACATTACCTTGTCCAAATGATTTGTATTTGACTCCCTGGCTGGTGGCAATTAAAGGGAAAATGTTTGCGGTTCCCGCACGTTGTACTGCCTGGTAGACCCATTGTGTCTGACTGCAATAGTATAACATATAACCTTTCACAGTACATGGATTTTTATTTAGGTCCACTCTCCACCAAACATCCTAGTTACCTCAAAGATACTTACGACTTTATAGAAAAAATTCGTCCTCTGAGCCTGCCAACAAACGCAATCCTCTTTACAATAAACATAGATAGTCTGTACACAAATATCGACACCAGAGTAGGATTGCAGACAATACGGATGATCTTCAATAAATACCCTGACAAAGACAGACCTGATGATGAAATCCTACATTTATTGGAAATCTGCTTAACATGCAATGATTTTTTTATTTGATAGGCAATATTACTTACATTTATTACTTGCATGATGTGTATATACACTATGTGTGTGTGTGTTATATATATATATATATGTGTGTGTGTGTGTTTTCTTATTGGGTGTGTTTAAATAAATTAATACAGCATGTATTTGACTTCTTTATCTTATATTCTTCCTAATCATGTATTGTTATTTATTTATCTATTTACTTATTTATTATTGATTTATTTATTATTACCAGTATTTATTATGAAACCTCATTTTACCCATACTTACCTATCATAAGGACCCGACATAGATTCATTCCACCGAAGATATCATGAGGGATGTGGGGAAGTGTGGGGTTAGCAGTCTTGCCCTGGCCCCGCAGCCACCTGACTTCACTTCTGCCGATTGATCAGCTCACCCCAGGGGGCCGATGCATCTTCAATAACAAGGAATATCAATATATTCCAGTCGTACTCCCCCCTGTGGAGAAAAGGGAGAATTAATTAATAGATATACATTTATATAAACTGTTTATTGAAACCATTGAGTCGGTAAAATGGTACCTTCCCATTAAACAGCTTTTTTGATTTTAAGACTGATACATCGACGGGCAGCCCCTCATACACCTGTGGAAAACATATGTGTTTTTCTTAGAGGGAACAAAATGAAGTTTTTTTTATATATAAGAAGAAAGAGAGGGATCCTCTTTTTAATTTTTGTTCCTCCCTCCCTTTTTGTCCCCCTCCCTTCTATCTGCTAACTTCACCTGTTCTTTGATATATGTTTTAAAGCCATATTATTTGTAAAAATTCATTTACCTCGTGTCCTCTGCTCCTTTAACAAACCTAGTCAGGAGAACCCCCAAGCTGACCAATCATGGAAAGCCACTGAAGCTTGTGGGAGGGATCTCGGTTTCCCTCCTACAACATTTCAAAAATGGCTGGGCCTCTCACCACTGGGCCTGGTTAGTACTTGGATGGGAGACCGCCTGGGAATACCAGGTGCCGTAAGCTTTTTCACTCCCCTGAGCAACCAGGAAAGGGCTCTCTTGGTACCTCAGTGGAGATCCATCCCTGATGAAATGAGCAGCTTTGAATCATAAGCAGCTTTGAATCATAACCAGCTACGATGGCAAGCGTGGAATGTCGCCTAGATCCAGTTTTCTCCAGAACTACTGCTTCGTTTCAATGTTTGATATTCGTGAGACTGTATGCTACTTATCCAGTACACTTGAGAAGAGAATATTGTATGTTCATTCCACATTCACCGTAATCCGAAGATTTATTTCATCTCCAGCATAGCGATGCCACGGCGTCTTTAAAAGGCCCCGTCGTGAGGCCTGAGACAGCTTACAGCCATACCACCCTGAACACGCCCGATCTGGTCCAATCTCGGAAGCTAAGCAGGGTCGGGCCTGGTTAGTATTTGGATGGGAGACCGCCTGGGAATACCGGGTGCCGTAAGCTTTTTCACTCCCCTTAGCAACCAGGAAAGGGCTCTCTTGGTACCTCAGTGGAGATCCATCCCTGATGAAATGAGCAGCTTTGAATCATAAGCAGCTACGATGGCAAGCGTGGAATGTCGCCTAGATCCAGTTTTCTCCAGAACTACTGCTTCGTTTCAATGTTTCATATTCGGAAGACTCTATGCTACTTATCCAGTACACTTGAGAGGAGAATATTGTATGTTCATTCCATATTCACTGTAATCCAAAGATTTATTTCATCTCCAGCATAGCGATGCCACGGCGTCTTTAAAGCAGATGATCTTGACTCTGAGAGAGAGGCTGCTGTAATATGATGGACAGTCTACAGTATATGGCAGAGATGAGTGTATCATCAAACCTCAAACAGCTTGTGATGAAACTTCCATACAAATTAAAAGAAAGATGGAGAGCAACTGTTTGTGATTTACAGGAGAAACGTGGAAGCAGAGTTTTGTTCCCTGATTTCGTTGATTTTCTTGAACAACAGGTCAAAATTTTCTGAGTCTGTTTTTGGTAACACTCTAGACATGCACACTGCTACATCTAAAGGAAAAGCTCTCCCAAAATTTTCAACCAGAAATAAAAATCCTGCAACTGTGGCAGCTGTTAATACTTCAGCGGAAATAAACTCTACAGAAACAGAAATGCCAATCTGCCATGCTTTTTCCATATTTAAGAGCAAGTCAAGTCAAGTCAACTTTATTTGTATAGCCCATTTTTACAAGCAGTTTGTCTCAAAGGGCTTAACATAACATCAGCAACATCCTCTGCCCTTCGACCCTCACATCGACTAAGGAAAAACTCCCAGAAAAACCTTTAACAGGAAAAAAATGGAAGAAACCTCAGGGTGAGCAACAGAGGAGGGATCCCTCACCCAGGACGGGCAGACGTGCAATGGATGTTGTACAGGCAGGAAAGCAATTTGCAACATGAGAAATGACATTACTAAAAACATAAGCAAAACAAAATCTCAACTGTTTAGTTTCACTTTTTGCTACCACCTCAATATGATTTTAACATTTCACAAGTTATAAGAAAATTATAGTAATGAAAATTATAATGAACTGCTGTAACATTCATGTATTCTTTTTTTTATGTGATGTTGAGAATCACTATCCTATCAGTTCGATTTCGGCCCGTAGGGAGAACCACCCCGCCCATAGTCGGTACATAGAGGAATGACAGGCAGATGTCAACAATACACATTGGGTTGGTCATAGAGCCGGCTACATTTCAACTTGAAGATCTGGATGGAGAGATACCTGCAGAAAGATACAGAGAGAGAGAGAGAGAGAAAGGGAGGGAGAGACACAAGACTACGAGGAGCACTGGACACACAGTTAGTGACATAAAATAATGAACTGCATGTTAATCTGACGAGGGGAGAGGATAGAAGAGGAAAAGGAGGAGGGGAAACTGCTTGGTGGATCATGTTTGTGTCCCCCGGCAGCATAGGCCTATAGCAGCTTAGCTATGATAGAGATTTAAAGATTAACAGTTAGTCAGACCTATTCTACCTGTGGCTATATATCATGAGGTGAGTGAAACTATGCCTACCAGCCCTACACACTTTATTTGGTGCTAACTATATGCTTTACTAAACAGAAAGGTTTTAAGTTTAGTCTTAAAAGTGGAGGTGGTGTCTGCCTGTCGAACCCAGATTGGCAACTGGTTCCACAGCAGGGGTGCCTGATAGCTAAAGGCTCGTCCTCCCGTTCTACTTTTATAAATTCTGGGAACTGTAAGTAAACCTGCATTCTGTGATCTGAGTGATCTATTGGGAATATATGGGACTATTAGATCCTGCAGGTATGATGGGGCTAGTCCATTTAGGGCCTTATATGTAAGTAGGACAATTTTAAAGTCTATTCTGAATTTTACCGGAAGCCAGTGAAGAGAAGCTAAGATGGGGGAGATATGATCCCTTTTACTGATTCCTGTTAAAACTCTAGCTGCTGCATTTTGGATCAGCTGCAGGTTATTAATAGAATAATTTGGACATCCTGACAATAGTGAGTTGCAGTAGTCCAGCCTAGAAGTAACGAAAGCATGGACAAGTTTTTCAGCATCACTCTGAGAGAGGACACTCCTAATCTTAGCGATATTACGGAGGTGAAAGAAGGCGGTCTTAGAGGTCTGTTTAATGTGATGAATAAATGACACGTCTTGATCAAAGATAACGCAGAGGTTCCTTGCAGTCATACTGGAGGCCAAAGTAATGCCGTCCAGAGAGAGAATATTATCAGCTATTCTATTTCTAAGGTGTTTGGGGCCTAGAACAATGATCTCAGTTTTGTCTGAGTTTAATAACAAAAAATTGGAGGTCATCCAGTCCTTTATGTCCTTAAGACATGCCTGGAGTCTGGCTAACGGCTCTGTTTCTTCAGGCTTTAAGGATAAGTACAGCTGAGTGTCATCAGCATAACAATGAAAGTTTATGCCATGTTTCTGAATAATATTTCCTAGAGGGAGCATGTATAAAGTGAACAGGATCGGCCCAAGCACTGAACCTTGTGGAACACCGAGGCTAACCCTTATATATGAAGAGGAAACATTATTAACTTGAGCAAAGTGAAATCTATCTGTTAAATATGATTTGAACCAGCGTAGCACAGTCCCTGTGATCCTAGTCTCATGTTCTAATCTGTGTAATAAAATGCTGTGATCTGCAGTGTCGAAAGCAGCACTGAGATCTAGCAAAACAAGTATGGAGACAAGCCCGTGGTCTGATGCCATGAGGTCATTTGTGACTTTAACCAGTGCTGTTTCTGTGCTGTGATGGGCTCTGAAACCAGACTGAAACATCTCAAAGAGACTGTTCCTGTGTAGGTCATCAGGAGTATGTACCTCAACAACAACTACATGGCACTGAAGGCAAGCTCTGGTACATTCCTCATCACAGGGTGTATCATCCTAAAAAGAAGACATTAAGAGTTGTGTTTGCTTGTGGAGCAAGTTACAAAGGCATCTCCTTGAACAGCCAGCTGTTACAGGGTCCTGATGTTACAAATTCCTTATTTGGTGTTCTTCAGACAGGAACCAGTTGCCCTAATGGCTGACATTCAAGCCATGTTTCACCAAGTGAAAGTATTTCAGAAACATTTGACTTTCTCCGCTTTTTGTGGTGGCGTAATGGAGATGTGACGCAACCTCTGGTGGACTTCAGAATGAAGGTTCATATTTTTGGAGCAACATCATCACCAAGCTGTGCTTAACCCTAGAACACTAACGTCGGGTGATTTTCACCCACACAATTTTGAAGCGATCGAATTTTACAACCAAATGAAGGGATGTGTTGATACTTTCGACCAAATGTGTGTTCAGTACAGCTGTGAAAGAAAAACCAAGAGGTGGCCACTGTGTGTCCTATATGGCATGATGAACGCTGGTGTGATAAACTGTATTTTATCCGAGATATTATATCGGGTAAAATATACCCAACGTTAGTGACGGTGTTACTAATTTTAACGTTAGTGTTCTAGGGTTAAAGAGAGTTTCTGACGATAACACAGCTTATTACGGTAACAAGTGTTTCAGACCATCCAGCAAAACTTCTATGTGGATGATTGTTTAAAATCTGTGTCCTTAGAAAAAGAAGCTTTGCAGATGGTACAAGACCTGACTGCTGCATGTGCAAAGGGAGGCTTTCGGCTCTCAAGGTGGATGAGCAACAGTCGAACAGTTATAGCCAGTATCCCTGAAGAAGATCGTTCTAAAGCATCCAAAGAGCTCAATCTGGATAAAGACAACCTACCTGTAGAAAGAGCTCTCGGTTTGCACTGGTGTATGGAGTCGGACATGTTCATGTTCAAGATAGCACTTGAAATCGTCCATTTACACGCCGTGGAATCTTGTCAATAGTTAATTCCATCTATGATCCTTTTGGATTCTTGTCGCCATTCACCCTGCCTCCAAAGCTGATGCTACAAGAGCTGTGCAAAAGAAAGGTTAGTTGGGATGACAAAATATCACAAACCTTTTTACAGAAATGGGCACAGTGGCCAACAAATCTTAATAAACTGTCACTGCTAAAGGTGGAACAATGTATCAAGCCAAAAGGCTTTGGACAAGTAAACAATGCGCAGCTGCATCACTTCTCAGATGCCAGTGAATATGGATATGACACTGTTTCTTACCTGAGATTGGAAAGCATCTCTAAAGAAGTAAATATTGCTTTCATGGTTGGAAAGTCCAGAGTTGCTCCTACGAAACAAACCACAATACCCAGGCTTGAACTTATGGCCGCTGTATTAGATGTCAGAGTGGACAAGATGATTAAGAAGGAGCTTCAACTCGAATTGGACCAGTCAGTTTTCTGGACCGATAGCACAACTGTGCTTAATTACATTTCAAGTGAAATAAAGAGATTCCACACATTTGTGGCAAACAGAGTGGCTGTTATACATGAAGCTACAAAGGTGGACCAATGGAGATACATAGGATCTAAGCAGAACTCTGTTGATGAGGCCTCGAGAGGACTGTCAGCTGATGATTTTATAAAATGTGAGTGATGGCTCAGGACCCAAGTTTCTGCTGACTGATGAAAAGGACTGGCCAATACATGAAGTAAACAAACTTGCCATCACCTTGGATGACCATGAAGTCCAACAAAACATCATGGTTAATGCTTGTAGTGTTGAGGATGCATCCAGTGCTACAAACAAGCTTCTCAACTATTTTTCAGATTGAGAAAAACTGGAAACTTCAGTTGTTTGGCTTTTGAAATTTAAAGATCTACTTCAAGAGCTGGGAAAACAAAGTAAATCAACTCACTTGATTTTCTTATTCATGCAATAAGAACAAAAGGCAGCAGACCCACAAAACAAAGATAAAGGTTCAACCATTAACCAGGGATGATCTACACAATGCAGAATTGGACATTGTTCACTTCTGTCAAAAACAAAGATTTCGAAAGGAAATCTCTCTCCTGGAGAAAGGGGCATCATCAGTGCAAAACAACAGTGACATCTACAGGTTGGATCCTGTACTCAAAGATGGGCTGTTAAGAGTAGGAGGCCGCTTGAGGAAGGCATCCATGCCTGAGGCAATAAAACATCCCATAATTCTGTCTAAGGCTCAACCTATATCTAAACTCATTTTACAACACATACACAAGCAAGTGGGTCATGATAGACGTAATCATATGATATCTGCTCTTTGAAAACCTACTGGATTACAAATGCAAATTCAGCCTGCAGAAAAATCATTGCTGGTTGTGTTATCTGCCGTTGTCTTCAAGGGAGGGTTGGAGAACAAAGAAAGTCTGACCTTCCAGTTGAAAGAATTTTGCCAGACTTGCCACCATTTACTAATACAGGGGTAGATTATTTTGGACCTATTGAAATCAAGAGAGGTCACAACCTGGTCAAAAGGTTGTTTGGCTGGTCTTCACATGCATGACTAGTCGAGCAGTACATCTTGAAGTAGCCCATTCACTGACTACAGATTCATGTATAATGCCATTCGACAGTTTATGTGTCGACGTGGACAAGTCTCCAGCCTCAGGTCAGACTACGGTACAAATTTCGCAAAGAGCTTTAGCAAGAAGAGGAATAGAATGGACATTTAACCCCCCCCTGCACGATCTCATCATGGTGGAGTATGGGAGCGGCTCAATCGCCTCATAAAGAAGGTGTTGTACGCCATCCTCAGACAGCAAGCATTAGATGATGAGAATTTTTGTACTGTTGTCTGTGAGGTTGAAGCCATTCTTAATAGTCGCCCAATCACTAAACTGTCTGATGACCCTAACGATCTGGAAACACTTACACCAAATCACATTGTACTGTTAAAGACCAAAACGTTTCTTCCTCCTGGACTTTTTGAAAAAAATGACTTGTACGTCAAACGGAGATGGAGACAAGTCCAGTACCTGTCCGATTTATTTTGGAAGCGGTGGGTAAGGGAGTATCTTCCGCTGCTTCAGAAGAGGCAAAAATGGATGAAGCTATAAAGGAACTTCTCTGTTAATGACATCGTTATTATCTTGGACCCCTCTGCTCCACGAAATTCATGGCTGATGGGCAAAGTGACCAAAACCTTTCCAGACAGGACAGGTGTTGTTCGGTCAGTTCAACTTAAAACCTTTCCAGGCTTTCTGGAGAGACCTGTCACAAAGCTCTGCATGTTACTGGAAGCATGAAGTTAAAGATTGATATTAAAGACAATGACTTCTGACCAATGAAAAAAGAATATAAAAAATTAAATCCTCTGATTGCAATTAATATACAATATTCTCTTTTCAAGTGGATTGGATAGGTAGTATAGAGTCTAATCCATATAACAGTGAAACGAAGCCGTCGTGCTTGAGAAAACTTGAAGCTGGTGACATTCCACAGCTGTCATAGTCTCCTCAATGCTGTTCATTTCATCAGGAATGGATCTCCACTGAAGTACCAAGAGAGCCCTTTCCTGGTTGCTAAGAGGAGTGAAAAAGCTTATGCCACCTGGTATTCCCAGGTGGTCTCCCATCCAAGTACTAACCAGGCCCGACCCTCCTTAACTTCCGAGATCGGACAAGATCGGGCACGTTCAGGGTGGTATGGCCATAAGCCATCTCAGTCCTTACATGACGGGGCCTTTTAAAGACGCCGTGGCATCGCTATGCTGGAGATGAAATAAATCTTCGAATTACAGTGAATATGGAATTAACATACAATATTCTCTTCTCAAGTGTACTGGATAAGTAGCATAGAGTCTTCCGAATATGAAACATTGAAACGAAGCAGTAGTTCTGGAGAAAACTGGATCTAGGCGACATTCCACGCTTGCCATCTTATGATTCAAAGCTGCTCATTTCATCAGGGATGGATCTCCACTGAGGTACCGATGCCCTGTACAAGAAGGGCCAAAGTCGCCTCCACCTTCTGAGGAGACTGAGGTCCTTTGGAGTGTGCAGGCCCCTCCTAAGGACTTTTTATGACTCTGTGGTAGCCTCTGCTATTCAGTATGCTGTGGTCTGTTGGGGACCGGGCAGCACGGACCGGGACAGGAAGAGACTAAATAAGCTGGTCAGGAGGGCCAGCTCTGTCCTGGGCTGCCCACTGGACTCCGTGGAGCAGGTGGGTGAGAGGAGGATGTTAGCCAAGCTGACATCCATCATGGACAACACCTCTCATCCTCTGCATCAGACAGTGGAGGCTCTGAACAGCTCCTTCAGTGGCAGACTGCTACACCCTCAGTGTAGGAAGGAGCGCTACCGCAGGTCTTTCATTCCCGCTGCTGTTAGACTGTATAATTCTATGGTCTAGTCCTCTTTCTTCCCTTATGAGGACTTGTATATAGCTTTATAGTGTACTATTTTTACTTACCTTGTAAATTGTTAATTTATTTCACCTCTATATTTTTTGTAACTGTTTATGCACACTTATTGCACTCTTCTTGTGTTCTTGTGAGCTGCCACAACAGGTGAATTTCCCCACTGCGGGATCAATAAAGTTCATCTTATCTTATCTTACCAAGAGAGCCCTTTCCTGGTTGCTAAGCAGAGTGAAAAAGCTTACGGCACCTGGTATTCCCAGGCGGTCTCCCATCCAAGTACTAACCAGGCCCGACCCTGCTTAGCTTCCGAGATCGGGCGTGTTTTTTTTTTTTTCTTTTATTTATGAAAGATATTCATTTAAAATATTTACAAATTAAAAGCTAACTCAAAGAAACATTTGTTCGAGTACAACACAAAATTGGCCACAAATCACAGAACGATAAATTCAGTAGTCCAACAGTGAAAACATTCAAAAATTAAAGTACACTATTTCATTTTCTATATAAAATAAACTGTGACCCTTCAAAATTCTTGCCAAAAAAGCCACTTTCCTTCCCACCAATGCTCTTATGTATTGTTTTAGAGTTGTTGTGAAGAAATCCCATATGTTTATTGTCCTTTTTTCTTTGAGTTTTATGTTTCTTGAGTTGTATATGGCATGCTTCGCGAATTGTCCCATCAAATTTATTATATCATTGGCCTTTTGTCTAGATGTGTCTCCGAAAAGGAGGAAAAGCCTCCATTCCTCCTGTTTGTCCCACACTGCATCTGTGGTCCTTCCGAGCAGGGCTCTCAGTCTTTCCAGGAAGGGGGTGAGTGCCGGACAGTCCAGGAACATGTGTGTTATGGTCTCCTCTTGTGCTCCGCAGACAGCACAGCCCCTGGCGAAAATCTCCTTATTAATCTGGTGTAGTATGATCCCGGGATGCGTCTTCCTGTGTCTTGAACGGAAGTCTGTGTTATGTACGTTGCCAGGGGCTGTGCTCCTTCTCAGGGTGGTCCATATACGGTCCCCCTTCAGATTGGGGAAGTCCGTCTCCCACGCCCGGTTGGCTGCTGGTGTTCGGTGCTTGCCCTGGACGTACGCCCAATAGAGGATTCTCGTCTGTGTGTCCCCCAGATTTTTGTTTGTCTGTAATAGAGAAAACTCACACACATCCTCGTTAGTTTTCCCCCCCTGCCTCTGTTCGCTCAACAGGTTTACCCACCGCTGAGGGATGGAGACAGCCAGTTTCTCACATATATCCTGAATTACATTTTTCCTGTGCTTTATCTTTTTTGTTTTTAGGATGTCCAGTATCACCTCTGCTTTGAGGTCACCGGATTGACCTACAACGTCCCCCAGCCTGATCAGATCAGCTTTCTCCATTGTGGCGCAGACCACCTCTCTCCCTCCCCAGGTAACATCTGGGTTATTAAAGAGGGGTTGCGCCTTAGCTTGGAGGACGTTGTCTACCTTTGCTTCTAGCAGAGGTCTCAATTTGGCCCACGCTGTCAAGATTTCTTCCGCCAGGGGGGGTGCCACCCCTGAGCTCAAGCGAGAGCGCCCCTGGCAGAGCGCCCAGAGGCCTAAAGGCGGCCCGAGATGCAGGTCCTTGATCAGTAGATGTTTCCATAAAGCCCTGTTGTCTGATGCAATGATTTTCTTTATTAACTTTATTCTAAGGGCATTTTCCTGCATTCCATACTAACTAATCTCAGACCGCCTTTGTCCTCCGGCTGAATCATGACATTGTGAGCCACCTGGTTCATTTTTGTTCCCCACAGGAAGCTTCCGATGGTTGAATTAATGCTATTTTCATGCTGCGGAGATAGGGGACAGACAGCCAGCACATGGTTAACCAATGAAAAAACTAGAGTTAACTACAATAACTTTCCCTTTTAACCCTATCTGTCTTTGCTTCCACATGTTTATTATATTTTCCATTTTTCTTTGTATTCCTTCCCAATTCTTTTCATTTGCTTTCCTCTCATTCTTACCCATCCACACACCCAAAATTTTAATCATATCACCCGTGTCTTGAAATCCCCATTGGTTCAACGTGTTCCGCTCCACCCCACATCTCATTATTTGTGTCTTGTTTGTGTTCATTCTTGCACCCGATGCCCTGCAATACGATTTTATTTTCCCCATCACCAAATTAACACTGTCCTTATCCACCACTGTGATATTTGTGTCATCCGCGTACTGAATTATCTTACAGTACACAGCGTCACCCACCCTTACACCCCGGATGCCCTTGTCGATTTTGATCGCTGCAGCCAGAGGCTCCGTGACTAGTGAGAAGAGCATGGCAGACAGCGGGCATCCCTGTCGGATGGACCTGCCCAGCGGGAACACACCAGTGCATGTGCCGTTTAGTTTGACACAGCTTGTGGCTCCGCCGTACAAAATCTTGATCCATTTAATATACCGCTCTCCGAACCCTAACTTTTCCATGACTCGCCATAAAAAAGTGTGTTCAACGCGGTCAAAAGCCTTTTCAAAATCAATGCTTAACAGAAAACCACCAGTTGTGCACATGTGTTTTATTAGGCATTTGACAGTCAGGACAGAGTCAGCAATGTCTCTGCCCGGCACGCCATACGCCTGACTGGGACCCACCACCTCTTCTATCACCTGCTTAAGTCTGTTTGCTAGCGTTTTTGCTAGGATTTTATAGTCGGTGTTTAATAAACTAATTGGTCTATAATTCCATAAGTTTTTCTTTTCAACTTTTTTGAAAATTATCGTTATAATACCTTTAGAAAATTTTTTTGTTGCTTTCCCTTTTTTTTCTATTTCCCTGTATATTTGCAGCAGTATGGGAGTCAGTTGAGCTTTGAAGGCCTTGTAAAATTCAGCTGTCAGGCCGTCCCATCCTGGGCTTTTGTTATTGCTTATGTAGCCAGGTGGATTAAAAGAAAACAACAAAAGAACATACAGTTAACTAAATACACTAAAAGCCAAAAAGAGACTGTTTAATTGCCATATTTTTATTTGTTCACACTGGCAAATTGTTCACATTGGCATTGTTAGTTTCCCTATTGAAATTGAATGCACCACACAGTTCACATAGCCCCACGTGGGGGGTTGCGTAGTCTAAGCAGCCAATCAGAAGTCACGCAGGCCACGCTCTGTCTGTCGTCGCGAAAACGAAGTGCAAGTGCGTTCTTCTTCAGCCCTTTGCAATTTCAGCCAGAGAAGCATGGTCAGCTGCGTGTGAAGAGGAAAAGGAAAAAGAGGGGAAATACTCGAAGTAACGTTGAAAAGAGAAAAGCAAGAGTCGTAGCACATCCACTGGAGGTCCGGAGCAGTGTGACAGAACAACAGAAGGAAAGTTACGTCGGCTAACTGCTTCCCCTTCATCTGGAGAGCTATTACGAAGTTCGACACCAGCGTGCTTCACCTTGATTTGCACACAGCAACGGTGAGAAATGTGCCATTTTAGCTGCTCTGGCGCCATTATCCCCTTTGTTCTCCATGTGTTAAAAGAAAGCAGTGGTGATATTAATATCATTAGCGAACTGAATTGAATAATGGTGAAGTGTTTCTGAACATTTCTGTGGTATGATTGTCGATTTATTCTGATGTGTGAATGTATGTATATGATGTTTTATTTTTCTAATGCCAATTTAAAGAGATAAGAGAATAGTTTTACATGTTGTAATGAATGTTTCATTTGTACTGTGCAATTGATTGAACATGTTATGTTGCTCAACTGAGTTTAAGGTAACTAGAGGGTAATTTTTAGTGCATTTCTCTGTCATGAATAGGCCTATAGTGTCAGAGTAAATTAAGCACACTTCTTTAATACCACTAAATCTTAACTCAGAAAGAGTACTGTTAGTTTATTTGCACATGGTTTTGAATGTTAATGATTATTGAAACACTGTTCACACGAACAGCAAGTAAACACGTGAGCACTTTAATACTTAGTCTCATAAAGAATGCACGATTAAATGTTGTACAACTCCGAGAGATTTGAGATTTGGATAGAGATGATTCATGTCAGAAATAGATGTAAAAGGTGTACATCTCTTGACATTAGATATCCAGAATGATGCATCTGAGAGAATGGTGTTGAATGTAAGCTTTCTGACCCTGCTTGTAGGTCAGGTTTTTTTTCTTGAGGACGAACGTGGTCCACAACGAACTTGCTGAAACTGATGGCGAGCCAAATACCCTGAAGAAAGTCCAGCACCGAGGAGATTACCCACGTACACGTACCCATTCACACACACACTAAACACTTACATTACAATACAATGATCCTTGGAAACAGGTTCACTACATCAACTCTAAAACAATTACACTTCAAACAACTTCCATTTCATTCAAGGGCCCCAACGGACATTTCTTTTATTTTCCAGTGTGCACACTACTTTTTTTTATTTTTCTTCAACTGTTGTTGTACCTCATATCCTGTACAAACAATTTACTTGGTTCATTGTAAACAATATAAGAGTGGCTACTCAACTGTTATTCTTGTGTCTGTCTCATTATTGTTGCTCAGTATATTGGCTCCTGTCGAATTTGGTATCTTCTGATTCTGGTCCAGATTCCTTTATAAGTTATCATTATACTGTAATTCACTTTTATATTCTTAAAGCTGGTTACACTTAGACCCTCTATGGCTGTCATTACTTGTTGCAAGGTAAGCTCTGAGTCACACATTTCCTTGTCTGTTATATTCAGTTTTCTATTTAGGCAGGCTATGTTTTTTGCCATTTGCGTTTTATTTATATTTTGGCTAGTGAACAGATCTTTATAAAAATCCTGTGCTGTTTGAAGCACATCTTCAATTTTATTTACAATTTTCCCCTCTTTATTGATTAGTTCCTTTATATATGTTTTTTGCTGCTTATGCTTTTCCAAGCTCAGAAAAAAGGCTGTTGATTTTTCTCCCTCTACTAGGTATTCTGCTTTTGCCCTTACTGCTGCTCCCCTGCATTTATTTATCGTTATATTATGTAATTTTGTTTGCGCAACTAAAACTAGCGTTTTGTCTCTTTTTGGATCTTTTTCTATTTTTTCTTGTTCCCCTTGGATAATTTTTAATAATTCCTCCTCTTCTTGTTTTTCTTCCCACTTTTTCCTTTTACAGTGTCTTATTGACATTTTTTTTAATTTTTTCCTTAACTCCCTCCCACCATTTCGGTATGTTATCATTCCCAATCATTTCCTCCTGTATGTTTCTCAAGAAATGCTTAACTTTGCTAACGAAATTTTCATCATTCAAAATGCTGTTGTTAAAGATCCATAATCCCCCATTCCTGGGCCTACCTGCCATTCCGATCCTTAAGTACAGGGACGAGTGGTCGCTCCATCTGTTTTGCATATATTGTGCCGAATTAAGAAGGTGAATTATCGGGGGAGATAATAGGGCCAGGTCGATGCGGGATTGCTTCAGCTCATCCCCGACCAACTGTCTCCTGGAATACTCCCTGGCCTCGGGATTTAACATCCTCCAGATGTCTATAAGATTATGTGCGGACATTAAACGAAAAAGTTCCTGTCTACTCACGTCATTTTTTAGCACGCCTTTCCTTGAAGTATCGTTCCTTGTTTGGCTAATATTAAAATCACCTATCACCACGCATTTGTCATTTATCCATTTGTTTAATTTTCTCTTTATAAAATCCTTCCTTTCCGTTTCGTTATTGCTGCCATAAACGTTCACAATTCTTATTTCCTCCCCATCTCCCCTTAAATCTACCGCCACCAACCTTCCTTCTTTATCTGTGTGCACACAGGACACATCGTGGGGGAGGTCCGGTTTACATAAAGTTGCCACACCTGCTTTTAGCGAGGGTCCCGGGGCATAAAAAATATTCCCTTTCCAGTATTTCTTAATTTCTTCAAAAAGTTCGTCATTCCATCGCACTTCTTGCAAGCAATAGATATCTGTGTGGATGTTATTTAATATGTCTTTCATTTTTTCTATCGTTTTTATTCCTCTTATATTTAGAGAGGTAATAAAAATCATCAAAATGAAGAGTGGGCTAAATCTCATTGCTTTATTCGTTTGCTTTTGATTATTTCTTTCTTCTCATTATTCTTTCCGATTTGTTGTCCCGTGATTTCTTTTTATTTTGCAATTTTTGTGCCACATCTCTCTCCAGGTCCGAGTCAGAGGAGATTTGTTTACGACTTGGGAAGGAGGGCCCAGGCACGCTCTCCTTTTTCCTCAGCTTATCAGCAAGCAGGGATGCGCTGGAGCGGCAGGTGGGTTTTATAAAGCCGTCATCTGACATGCCGCTTTCGGCTTGAGAAAATGATTTGGGTGTCCCTCCACTTTCTCCGGGGTAGTCACGGGATTTCAATGTTCAGCCTGCTCTTTACAAACTGGCAAGAAAGTCTTACCCGACCTGCGTTGGGTAACGTATTGCGTCACTTCCTGTTCTCGCACTACTCATTCACTTGCTAGCGTTTGGTGTTCGGTGGTATTGGTGTACTTGAGTCGACATATTTTGTGTTAGCTTTTACTGTGGTTGGTTCTTACAAATAAGTACACAAGCACTTTAGGAAAAGTTTATTAACCGCACGATCATCTAGATTCTTTCCTTTTCCGATCCCCGTCCTGTTTGTCGTTAAGCTTAGCTTAGTGCTAACATGGCTTCTTCCACTCACTCTCCCTCTGCCTCTCCCTCTCCCGTCTTCTGTAAGGTGTGTGAAATGTTTAGCTATTCCTCTGCCTCCTTTAGTGAGAGTGAGATGTGTAGAAAGTGTAGTTTATTCACAGCTTTGGAGGCGAGGCTAAGTGAGTTAGAGGCCCGGCTTCGTACTGTAGATCACAGTCCATTAGTCCCGACAGCTAGCCAGCAGCAGTTAGCCTGTGCGGACCGGCCTATTTTAGCTACTTTAGCTGATGTCAGCCGCCGCCCGGCAGCCCCCGAGCAGCCGGGAAGTCAGGGTGGTTGGGTGGCGGTTCGAAAGAAGCGTAGTCCAAAACAAAGGCCCGTGGTTCACCACCAACCGCTTCATGTGTCTAACCGCTTTTCCCCACTCAGCGACACACCCGCTGAGAAACCGACCCTGGTTATTGGCGATTCTGTTTTGCGATATGTGAAGCCGACACCAGCGACCATAGTCAAATGCATCCCGGGGGCAAGAGCGGGCGACATAGAGGGCAATTTAAAGCTGCTGGCGAGAGATAAGAGTAAATATGGTAAGATTATAATTCACGTCGGCGCTAATGACACTCGGCTACGCCAGTCGGAGGTCACCAAAGTCAATATTGAGTCGGTGTGTAATTTGGCAAAAACCATGTCGGACTCCGTAGTGTTCTCTGGTCCCCTCCCGAATCTGACCAGTGATGATATGTTTAGCCGCATGTCATCGCTCCGTCGCTGGCTGTCACGGTGGTGTCCAGAAAACAACGTGGCCTTTATAGATAACTGGGAGACTTTCTGGGGAAAACCTGGCCTCATTAGCAGAGACGGCGTTCATCCCACTTGGGGTGGTGCGGCTCTTATTTCTACCAATATGGCCAAGTTTATTAGACAACCAACCCCCTGACAACCCAGGGTCGAGGCCAGGAAGCAGAGTCGCTGTCTTACACACTTCTCTGCTGCTTCTGTAGGACTGCCGCCCTCCGTTAAAATTAGAATAAATAAAAATATAAATGCACACAGTAATACTAAGATTAATAATCCCATAGAAATAGTGTCAGTGCCTCGTCCTCCCATAGTCCAACCAGCACAAAATTTAAGAAGTGTTAATCACAATAACCTCGTAAAAATACAAACTAGCAAATATTTAGAGCCAAAAAATAGGACAGTCAGATGTGGATTGTTAAATATACGATCCCTCCACTCTAAATCCCTCCTAGTCAGTGATCTAATTATTGATCATCAGTCTGATATATTCTGCCTCACTGAGACTTGGTTACGGGATGAAGAATATGTTAGTTTAAATGAATCAACTCCATCTGGTTATATTAACTATCATGTTCCTCGAGGCACAGGCCGAGGAGGAGAAGTGGCAGCAATCTACCACTCCAGTCTTCAGATTAACCCCAAACCTAAATCCATCTATAGCTCATTTGAGAGTCTCACTCTCAGCCTGTCTCACCAAAACTGGAAGTCAGAAAAGCCAGTTTTATTAGTTGTTGTGTATCGCCCACCTGCTGCTGCTTACTCAGAGTTCCTGTCTGAGTTTTCTGACTTCTTATCTAGTTTAGTGCTCAGCACAGATAAAGTCATTATAGCAGGTGACTTCAACATTCATATGGATGTTGACTCTGACAGTCTTAAAACAGCCTTTAGCTCACTCTTAGATTCAATAGGTTTCCTTCAGATAGTGAATGAACCAACACACTGCCACAATCACACACTCGATCTGGTTCTCACCTATGGCCTAGAAACTAAGAACCTGTCAGTTGCCCCTCAAAACCCTCTCCTTTCAGACCATTCGCTTGTAGTTTTTGAACTAACTCTAGAAGACTTTACAGCACACAACAAAAAGGTCTATTACACCAGATGCCTCTCTGAAGATAGTGTAGACAGATTTAGGGATGCAATCCCATCACAGCTCCCCTCAGCTCCATGTACCAGTACAACAGACCGTACTGATTTAAACGTTACTCCTGCAGTACTTGATTCCTTTGTCAACAACACTGCAGCCACGTTGCACACAGTTTTAGATATGGTTGCCCCACTGAGAAAGAAGGTTAGAAATCATAGGAGGCTAGCTCCTTGGTATAATTCAAATTTACGAAAACTTAAACAAACATCAAGACGGATGGAGAGGAAGTGGTACTCCACCAAATCAGCTGAATCCCAGAGAGCCTGGAAAGATAGTCTATTGACATACAAAAAGGCCCTTCATAAAGCCAGAACAGCTTATTATTCATCATTAATAGAGCACAACAAGAACAACCCACGTTTTCTCTTTAACACTGTAGCCAGGCTGACCAAGAGTCACAGTTCTGTTGAACCTTGTATTCCTGCAGCTCTTAGCAGTGAAGACTTCATGAGTTTCTTCACCAATAAAATCAATAACATTAGAGAAAAAATCAATAAAGATCTTCCCAGAATAGCCAATATAGTGCCATCTCTAGTAATCTCTTTTAATCCTACTCCATCCCTGGACAGGTTCCTGCCCATAGACCTCCCCGAGCTGACCTCCAGCATTAACAAATCTAACCCAACTACATGTCTCTTAGACCCCATCCCAACTAAGCTCCTCAAGGAGTCTTTCCCTTGATTGGCGTTTCCCTCTTAGCTCAGATAAACTTATCCTTAACAACAGGTTATGTACCACAGGCGTTTAAAACCGCTGTTATTAGACCTTTACTTAAAAAACCTTCACTTGACCCAGACATCTTAGCAAACTATAGGCCGATATCCAACCTCCCGTTCTTATCTAAAATACTCGAAAGAGTGGTTGCAAATCAGTTGATTGATCACCTACACAGGTACAGTCTCTTTGAGATGTTTCAGTCTGGTTTTAGAGCCCATCACAGCACAGAAACAGCACTGGTTAAAGTCACAAATGACCTCCTCATGGCATCAGACCAGGGGCTTGTCTCCATACTTGTTTTGCTAGATCTCAGTGCTGCTTTCGACACTGTAGATCACAGCATTTTATTACACAGATTAGAACATGAGACTAGGATCACAGGGACTGCACTACGCTGGTTCAAATCATATTTAACAGATAGATTTCACTTTGCTCAAGTTAATAATGTTTCCTCTTCATTGGGTTAGCCTCGGTGTTCCACAAGGTTCAGTGCTTGGGCCGATCCTGTTCACCTTATACATGCTCCCTCTAGGAAATATTATTCAGAAACATGGCATAAACTTTCATTGTTATGCTGATGACACTCAGCTGTACTTATCCTTAAAGCCTGAAGAAACAGAGCCGTTAGCCAGACTCCAGGCATGTCTTAAGGACATAAAGGACTGGATGACCTCCAATTTTTTATTATTAAACTCAGACAAAACTGAGATCATTGTTCTAGGCCCCAAACACCTTAGAAATAGAATAGCTGATAATATTCTCTCTCTGGACGGCATTACTTTGGCCTCCAGTACGACTGCAAGGAACCTCGGCGTTATCTTTGATCAAGACGTGTCATTTATTCATCACATTAAACAGACCTCTAAGACCGCCTTCTTTCACCTCCGTAATATCGCCAAGATTAGGAGCGTCCTCTCTCAGAGTGATGCTGAAAAACTTGTTCATGCTTTTGTTACTTCTAGGCTGGACTACTGCAACTCACTATTGTCAGGATGTCCAAATTATTCTATTAATAACCTGCAGCTGATCCAAAATGCAGCAGCTAGAGTTTTAACAGGAATCAGTAAAAGGGATCATATCTCCCCCATCTTAGCTTCTCTTCACTGGCTTCCGGTAAAATTCAGAATAGACTTTAAAATTGTCCTACTTACATATAAGGCCCTAAATGGACTAGCCCCATTATACCTGCAGGATCTAATAGTCCCATATATTCCCAATAGATCACTCAGATCACAGAGTGCAGGTTTACTTACAGTTCCCAGAATTTATAAAAGTAGAACGGGAGGACGAGCCTTTAGCTATCAGGCACCCCTGCTGTGGAACCAGTTGCCAATCTGGGTTCGACAGGCAGACACCACCTCCACTTTTAAGACTAAACTTAAAACCTTTCTGTTTAGTAAAGCATATAGTTAGCACCAAATAAAGTGTGTAGGGCTGGTAGGCATAGTTTCACTCACCTCATGATATATAGCCACAGGTAGAATAGGTCTGACTAACTGTTAATCTTTAAATCTCTATCATAGCTAAGCTGCTATAGGCCTATGCTGCCGGGGGACACAATCATGATCCACCAAGCAGTTTCCCCTCCTCCTTCTCCTCTTCTATCCTCTCCCCTCGTCAGATTAACATGCAGTTCATTATTTTATGTCACTAACTGTGTGTCCAGTGCTCCTCGTAGTCTTGTGTCTCTCCCTCCCTCTCTCTCTCTCTCTGTATCTTTCTGCAGGTATCTCTCCATCCAGATCTTCAAGTTGAACTGTAGCCGGCTCTATGACCAACCCAGTGTGTATTGTTGACATCTGCCTGTCATTCCTCTGTGTATCGACTATCGGCGGGGTGGTTCTCCCTACGGGCCGAAATCGAACTGATAGGATAGTGATTCTCAACATCACATTAAAAAAAAAAAAAAAAAAAAGAATACATGAATGTTACAGCAGTTCATTATAATTTTCATTACTATAATTTTCTTATAACCTGTGAAATGTTAAAATCATATTGAGGTGGTAGCAAAAAGTGAAACTAAACAGTTGAGATTTTGTTTTGCTTATCTTTTTAGTAATGTCATTTCTCATGTTGCAAATTGCTTTCCTGTCTGTACAACATCCATTGCACGTCTGCCCGTCCTGGGTGAGGGATCCCTCCTCTGTTGCTCACCCTGAGGTTTCTTCCATTTTTTCCTGTTAAAGGTTTTTCTGGGAGTTTTTCCTTAGTCGATGTGAGGGTCGAAGGGCAGAGGATGTTGCTGATGTTATGTTAAGCCCTTTGAGACAAACTGCTTGTAAAAATGGGCTATACAAATAAAGTTGACTTGACTTGACTTGACTTAACCATGCTACACCTATCATGCGAATCTTCCTCATCTTTTGTCAGTCTCCGGGCAGGGTCCACAGCCCCTCCATCCACGGCTGCCGGCATCCTGACCCCCGTGCTACCCATTCCAGGCGCACTTTTTGATGTGGGGTCCAGGGCAGGGCCCTCTGCACGAGCCCCCCCCCGCCCGCTCGGGAGCAGAGCCCGTCTCAGGAGCTCCCTCCTCCGCTGGGAGAACGCAATGTTTTCCACCTGCTTTCAGCTCCTCTTTGCCACCTGACACAATAGTCTCGGTTCCATCTGCCTGTAGCCTTGGCACAGTGGCACTGCTCTGAGCCTTCCCCTCCTGAGTCGTCTCTTCCTCTTCCATGCTGGATTCTGCCTGCTCCTCTTCAGTGAGTTCAGTTACATCCTCTGTAGCTACACTCGTTCTTGAAAAAGGCCGCGAATCATACTGATGTCAAGATTCATCTTTTTTATTTCCTCCTCATTCTCCTCCGACGACAAACAATCTTGAGACACCGTGAAAACTGAAACATAAAAGTCCAAATGAGGCTAATGCCGCTCAAACTAACAAACAAAAATACAGTCCAAGTGGAAATAACCACAAAAATACACAGGCAAACAAAGGTATATTTACCGTGTGCGCCTCTAGAACATAGTGTAGTCCTTTTGTAGTGTTTTCTGACCATGCGCCATATCCAGACTCTCTTTTCTCAAAGCGCGCGCTCTCCTTCTACCCACAATTCCTCATACAACAAATCATGTCTTGTACATTTCAAAATAAAATCACATTGGAACTCTTTCTATCTCTTTACTCTCACATTTTTAATACTCTAAATTGTTTATGAACTCATTATGAACTCATACTTATTTATTAACTTCTTTAAAACCATTTCATTAACTCATAAAACACTGTCTCAAACAGTTACACTCCCACCAATTACTATGATTTATGATGACCTTTAACCTCGAATAAATCAAGTAATTTCTCAAACAATACACAAAACAAGTATGAGGGAGGAACTCTGAGATCGAGAATGGTTTTGTATCTCTCAACACAAGTACATATTACATGTTTTGGTAACTATGGAAAAACTTTGTTATTTTCCACTAACACAACAAGTTTATGAATAGGACGCTCAATGATGGATGGATTAATGAGCCTTTGACCTTCCTTTCCTAGTTTTTTGTTACCTATTTGTATAGTGGCTTTACGCACCAGACCATCATCATCTGTACAAACATTTAACACTCTTCCCAGTCTCCATTCATTGCGAGGAGATCCCTCTTCTCTGAGAATGACAACATCTCCAATCTTAACATTGCGTCGTGGAGAATGCCACTTTTGCCTTAGAGTGATGTTTGCTAAATATTCTTTCTTCCACCTACACCAGAATTGTTCAGACAAATATTGCACTCTGCGCCACCTTTTCTTAGCGTACAGATCTTCTGCCTCAAATTTTCCTGGAGACGGCAGAGGGACAGAGGTCTTCATAGTGAGCAAGTGGTTCGGTGTAAGTGGTTCTTCACCTTTGGGATCACTGATGCTGTCATTAGTGAGTGGGCGACTGTTTATTATTGACATGGCTTCATAGAAAAATGTTCTCAAGGATGCATCATCCAACCTCCCGACACTCTTTGAGAGGGCCCATGTCATGACACTTCTCACTGTCCTAATCTGTCGTTCCCATACACCTCCCATGTGACTAGCATCAGGTACATTCATGACAAGGTCACACTGTTTCTCTGCTAAGTAAGCAGCCACTCTATCTTTGTCCATTTCTTTTAGAGTTTTTGAGAGTTCATTTCTAGCCCCTGCAAAATTTGTTCCCTGATCTGATCTGATCTCTCTTACAGGTCCTCGGATAGCTATAAAACATCGCAAAGCATTTATGAATGCATCCGTTGTTAGATCCTCAAGCATTTCAGTGTGAATGGCTCTTGATGATAAACAAGTGAATATCAGACCGTATCTCTTACTTTCCTTCCAACCCTGCTTAGTTGGAAAGGGTCCAAAGCAGTCCATCCCACAGAATGAGAACGGTGGTGAGGGGTCAATACGGTTCACAGGTAGGTCAGCCATTTTTTGTGTTTCTGTAGGCCTGCGAGCTCTTCTGCATGGGACACACTGTTTGATTTGATTTGCCACAACTTTACTGCCACCATGAATCCAGTAGCCATTTGCTCTCAGTTCATTGAGGGTTTGACCTCTGCCTTGATGCTGAGTTTTTTCATGACAGTAGTCCAGGATCAGGCGTGTGACGACACCATCTTTTGGCAAGATGGCTGGGTGTTTCTGATGAAGAGGTAAGGAAGCTGCCTTTAATCTCCCTCCCACCCTGAGGACACCCTCCTGCAGCACTGGATCAAGCTGAAACAACTGATTATTATGTGACAATTTTCCCTGCTTAAGCTTCTGTATCTCCTCTTTGAAGGCATCTCTCTGTGCTAATCTCACAAGCACTAAACTAGCCTTTCTCCTTTCTTCAACTGTTATGAGCTCTGGTAATTTGTCCTTTTGTGCTAGCCGTAGGATTCGAGCTACAACATTCAATGCAGTATGCCACTTAGAGAATCTTTTGAATCTGTCTAGGAAGTTCTCTTCCTTGACAGCACTGATTTGCAGTGCTTGTGTCGTTTTTATCTCAGGATCTCCTACCATAAGCTCAGGATTTGTTTTTGGTGTGGCAATTTCTCTCTCCCAGAGGAATTTTGGTCCAGTAAACCAATTGGAGTTGATCAAGTCTGCCACTTTGAGGCCTCTGGAGGCATGATCAGCCGGATTTTGATCAGTATCAATATAGTACCACTGGGCTGGATCTGTTGAGTCTCTGATTCTCTGTACTCTGTTCGCGACAAAAACGTGAAGCCTACGGGCTTCATTGGCAATGTAGCCTAGAACTATCTTTGAGTCAGTCCAAAAGTATTCCTGATAAATTTTGAGTTCCAGCTCCTCTTTTAACATGCTACTGACTGCTGCTGAGACCACAGCAGCTGTTAACTCAAGTCTTGCTATGGTTACAACCTTTGTGGGAGCGACTCTGGCCTTGCCTATGATCAAAGAACAATGAACTTTGTCCTCACTCACCACTCGGATGTATGAACATTGACCATATCCATGGCTACTTGCATCTGAAAAGTGATGCAACTCGACTCTCTGAACCTTTCCCAAGGATTCAGGAGCAAAGCATCTTGGGATGTGAAGCTTTTGCAGGTTCTCCAGATCATTCAGCCAATTTTTCCACTGTGGCTCTAAGTCTTTGGGCAGTGGTTCATCCCATGCTATGCCCCTTTTACACATTTCTTGTAGCACTTTCTTTCCCAATAGGAGAAAAGGAGCAAGGAAGCCAAGGGGGTCGAACACAGAGGCTACAGTTGAAAGGATTCCTCTCCGCGTTGCTGGTTTTTCCTCTAGGGATACACTGAAAGAGAAAGTGTCACTGTCCACATTCCATTTCACTCCCAACACAGTCTGGACAGGAAAGTCTCCATGGCTGAGATTCACATCATGAACTCCACTGGCTCGTTCACAGTCAGGAATTGACTCCAAGACTTCCCTGTCGTTGGAGACGAACTTGTGGAGATGCAGTTTCCCCTTTGCACACACAGCCTGTGTCTCTTTCACTAGTTGGAGGGCTTTCCCTGCCGTCTCCACACTGATGAGGCCATCATCAACATAAAAATTTTTCTTTATGAAGTTGGCCGCAGATGGATACTCCTTTTCATTTTCATTTGCTAGGAACTTCATCCCATAATTGGCGCAGCCAGGGGAGGACGCTGCTCCAAAGAGGTGAACCTTCATGCGATATTCTTTTGGCTCTGAGTTGGTATCCCCCTGTTCCCACCAAAGAAACCGCAAGTAATTTCTGTCTTCTCTTCTTACATGAAATCTATGAAACATTTTCTCTACATCACAAATGATAGCAACTGGATGTTTGCGGAATCTACAGAGAACCCCTGACAAACCATTTGTAAGATCAGGTCCTGTCAGTAAGTGATCATTTAGAGCTGTACCCTCATATTTAGCAGAACAATCAAATACAACTCTAATCTTCTCAGGTTTTCTTGGGTGATAGACACCATGATGTGGTATATACCACACATTTCCATCCGGGGGTGAGCCTTCCGCCTTCTCTGCTTCTTCACCTTCGATGACACCTGCCATGAATCTAATATAATCCTCCTTGAATTTGGGATTCCTCTCAAGTTTCACTTTCAGGTGCTTCAGTCTCACCAGAGCCAGGTGCTTGTTTTCTGGTAGGTGTGGACGTGTTTTGAAAGGAAGAGGCATTTCCAGGTGGCCATCTGAGTTCTGCTGTATTGTCTGGTTCATGATCTGCATGAACTGAATATCATCTTGTGATATGGTCTTTTCTCCATAATTTGTGTCTCTGAAATCAGATTCAAGGACTCTGAGAACAGCAGCTGGTGTTAATGATGGAAGCTCTTTGACGGACACACGATGGCAAAGACCTGTTACCTCTGTGGACTTGGGCAGTCTTTGGTGAACTACCAACAATACTCCATCCCAAGTCAGTCTTAATGGCATATGGCTCTTCATCACCACCTGTAATAACATGTCGTGGTGCTAGTGCCCTACAACAGTCATAGCCTATTAAGAGTCCAACTTCACAGTCTAACAACTCTGGTATTTCGTGTGCTATAGCACTCAGGTGCTTCCACCCTTTTGCTGTTGCAGGTGTAGGAATGTGTGTGCGTTCAAGTGGGATGAAGTCTCTGGTGTATGCAGGTGGCAAGTTAACAAAGCTATTTAAAGCAAACCCTCTGACTCTAAGACCACTAACCCTGTCACTCTGAACAATGGAATCTTTTCCCATCATAGTGGTAAGTTTTAGCTTGACCGGCTCTAACCCTGTCCCCATCTTCTCACACACCTCTTTGTCTACAAAGGTAGTGCTACTCTGCGTATCTAACAAAGCATACATCAATGTCTCTGTTTCAGGAGTTGTGACTGATGAGAGCCACACAGGCACTATCATGGATGTGCTCCCACCATCACCTTTGTCTATGGAGCAAGAGAGTGAAGATGACTTCTCTTCTGCTTGCACAACAGCATGGGGAGACGCGTCTGAAGAAGTGCTGCGGTGCTCATGCAACGGTGTTGGATGCTGTTTTTTGCATATGCCACAGGTTGCCTTGTTTCTGCAGTCCCTTGAATTATGTCCTTTCTTAAGACAACCAAAACACAGATTTCTGTCCAGTATGAATCTTTCTTTTCTTCTGGTGACTTATTGGTGAGTGCCTGGCATTTGTGAATGGAGTGACTTTCCTTACAGTACATGCATTTAACCCTCTGAAGTCATGTATAATTGTCAGTTGTTGACTATTTTTGATTCTAATTTTATATTTCAACTTTTTTTTATCTTGCCATTTTGGAATCATTTTTCATCAGCACAACCTCACAAGTGTGATTTACTGTTGTTTTTTTCATTTTGACATACTGTATTGACACACTGGACCTAAAATCACACAAAACTCTAAAATCCGACTGGGGAAAATGCGCTGAAATGCGCTCAATGAAGTGCGCTCAATGCGCTGGTGTTTACTGCGTCTTCTTGCATAAAATGCGCGCCCCAAACGCGCACCACACGTGATGGCAATGGTCATGAAAAAAACAGTGCGTATATTTTTTATCATAACTCGGGTTTTACTTGACATATTAACAAAATTTAAAAACTGGTATATAGTTTGAAGTGCCCACTTTCGACACAAAAAAACTGAGATTCAGCGAGGCTGCGTCTTGCAGCTACGTCGTCTTAAAGTGGTCTTGTGATAAGGACGCGCCGGCGCGTCTGTGGACTCCTGAGGGTTAACTGGACTGGGAGAACTGAATGGCATGTTTACCCTCTTTGGGTCATTTGTCTCTCTTGTGCTGTTCTCCACAGAGCCTTGTGTTTTCATCACTGTGTTGGATTTTTCTGATTCCTTTGTATTTGCAATGAATACATTGGCCTTTGGCCGCTTCATGTCTCTGGAAGGCCTTTCTTCAGATGATTTCAAGGCATACAGGGATGTTACAGGGTTACATGCCACATCTGCCTCATGAGCCAAAAACTTGGCAAACTCTTCGAAACTGGGATATTCATGTGTTTCTTGCAGCTGTTTTGTTACATGTCGATTCCAGCGAGTGGTCACCCAATCGGGGAGTTTTTGTAGCATCCTTTGATTTTCTTCACAATCATTCAATACCCGAAGACCTTTAATGTGTGGCATGGCATTGCTGCAAGCAGTCAGGAAGTCACTACTGTCTGAGTTTAACAGAGTCTCTCAAACTTATCTTTGGCCAGTTATTCAGTTTTTCTCTATATGCACGCTGGATTACAAAGGGATGGCCATAGCGAGCATTCAATGCCTCCCATTTCATTTCACTGTGGATGCACATCCACATGTGACAAATAAAGAATTCTGATTCTGATTCTGATGCTTGGTTGTAAGCTTCTTCATCCTTCCTGTAGAAGCTTCCTTCCAGCACTGACCGTGCTTCACCGCTGATGTACTTCTGAAGGTAGAACAATCTGTCAGCTGGATTTGTGCATCTACTTTCTATGAGTGCTTTGAAACTGGTGCTCCACTCTATGAACTTGAGTGGGTCTCCTGAGAAGACCGAGGGCTCGGGTGCTGGAAGTCTGGTGAGTGCCATTGCGTCATGTATTGCTTGAGCTAAAGAAATGTTTTTTCTTACGTTGTTAGATTGTTCATTATTTTGATGCAATGGTTCCTCTTTTATCCTTTCAATTTTGTTAGACACAGGAGGACAGTGACTCACACCCACTCCAGGGACCTCATCCGAGCCTGCTTCAGAGTAAGCTTTCATTTTAGCAGCTATTACTTGAAGGTCTCGCTGATCTTCCAGTCTTTTCAGTTCTTGCCTTTGTGCAGCAATTGCCTCATCCATTTCAATCTCTGCCTTTTTGGCTGCAAGTTGTGCGGCACAGTCCGCTCTTTTTACTGTGATACTTTGCTGTTCTGATGAGCATCTCGACTGGCGACTACAAATGGAAGCTTCGAGGACTGAGGCACTAAATATCGACTGTGCGTACTCTCTGTCGAGCATCATGCGCAATCTTGCATTTTCTGCCTTAGCGTCAAAGTCATCTTGCCCCACTTCACTCATCCGCACTTTCAGTAGCACCATCACATCTGCAGTTACTGCTGTGCATGAATCCATTTTACGTCTGATATCAGTGGAAGGTAGAGACTGTGCTCGGACATTCTCGTATGCATCCTTCACTTGAGCCTCTAGCCCTTCTACATCATCCATCATACAACACAAGTCCTTGTCCGAGCACTCATTTTTGAGTGAGGAGCGTGCAGCTCTAATTTGCTCCTTCCATTTGTCATATAAAATAACAAACTTATTCTCCTTTTGAGAGATCTCTTGTTGTTTTAGCTCCAGCATTTTGGGAGTTAACTTTCTCTCTCGTGAGGATTTACGGGGTTCAACATTGGAGGTTGGCTCTGTTACTGATACCCTTTGAATTTGTATTTTAGCATTGATATCATCAATAAGTGTCTTTAGTCTCTCTATTTCAGCCTCATCAATCTGAGATTTTAATCGTTCATTTAATTTAGCTAACTCTGCTTCAAGGGACTCAACATGTTCACTAAGACCCCCACATTGTGAATTTTCGCTGTGGACTGACATAGCAATGAAACAGAAATGTTGAACTCTTCAAGTCAGTCAAAATACACAGAACATTCATATAATATTAAACAGAAACATTTAGCGGTTCACTCAAACATCTGTTGCTTAATAGTCTCTTTCAACTTTTAAAATATCTATACACTTTCAGGTTGATACTCTCAAATCAAATGATTATTGCAGAGCTGCTCTCATCTGCCTGAGGCTGGAGACCATACCAGCTGAAACCAGGTAAGGATATACGAAGAGCCGTAGCACCTGCTGGTCGACGATCCCGTCCTCTCCCTTACAGCAAGCCGTGCTCCGGTGTTTGACGATGCCGTCCTCTCTCTCTCTCTCCAGCGAGCCGTGATGAAGTCGCGATGTTCCGCGGTGGTTGACGATGCCGTCCTCTCTCTCTCTCTCCAGCAAGGCCATGATGAAGTCGTGATGTTCCGCGGTAGTTCCTCTCTCTCGTCGGCTCCTGGACGTTCCGGCCACACGTCGCTCTAGCGGTCTTGCTTCCGGCGCGTGTCGGACATTTGCAGCTCTCGTCTCTATGTCTCTTGGCCGTGTTAGCGTTACGTTTTCACTGTAGCTACACTCGTTCTTGAAAAAGGCCGCGAATCATACTGATGTCAAGATTCATCTTTTTTATTTCCTCCTCATTCTCCTCCGACGACAAACAATCTTGAGACACCGTGAAAACTGAAACATAAAAGTCCAAATGAGGCTAATGCCGCTCAAACTAACAAACAAAAATACAGTCCAAGTGGAAATAACCACAAAAATACAGTCCAAGTGGAAATAACCACAAAATTACACAGGCAAACAAAGGTATATTTACCGTGTGCGCCTCTAGAACATAGTGTAGTCCTTTTGTAGTGTTTTCTGACCATGCGCTGCCATATCCAGACTCTCTTTTCTCAAAGCACGCGCTCTCCTTCTACCCACAATTCCTCATACAACAAATCATGTCTTGTACATTTCAAAATAAAATCACATTGGAACTCTTTCTATCTCTTTACTCTCACATTTTTAATACTCTAAATTGTTTATGAACTCATTATGAACTCATACTTATTTATTAACTTCTTTAAAACCATTTCATTAACTAATAAAACACTGTCTCAAACAGTTACATCCTCTGCTTCACTCTCTTCCCTGCATATGCATTTTTCTATTTTGTTAAAACATATTTTGCACCTTGGAAATTGTTTTGTGCATTCTCTGGCATAATGTCCCTGCACCCCGCATTTATTGCAGAAAAATTCCGGACAGTCTCTCACGATGTGTCCCGGGTGCACACATATCCTGCAAACACGGACCTGCCGGTCGTGAATCACTCGAAAATACTCTGGTCCTGCCGCTGTATTAAATTTTGCCGAATAAGGCAGAGATTGAACCGCATCATTAAATTTGACTTTGACAAATCGTGTCCCATCCGCCACCTTAGTTCCTGGCCACATACGTCGCCTTATTTGGGATACCGCTGCACTTTCCATGACTCTAGTTTTTCTAGAATCTGCACGCATTAATACTGCCACACATTAAACGCGTGAATCGAATTAACTCGACCGGTGAGACTACTTCTTCTCCTTTTAATTCTACTGTTACCGTCAGCTCCCTTGCATATCCCGTCTCCTGCATTTTTTTATTATATGCTTCCGATTTACCTCAATTTTGCTGGCTGTCTGTCTCCCTCCCCGCCATCTCATCTCCGCAATATGCACTTACCCGATTGCTTTCATCATATTCGGCCGTGTTCCTGCCGTTGTTTTGTCCGTTGTCCTGTGTCATGGTCTTTTGTTCGTTCCTGGGTCTGTTACCGGTGATGTCCATCCTGCTGGGTATTTACAAAAAGAAAAACAAAAACGAAAGAGAAGCGATAGCGAACAAAAAACAACTCCCCGACAGTCCACAGGACCGCGGGGAGCGACAGAAGGCACTAATTAATAACGGAAAAAACGAAACTAAAAAATAACTAGTTTAAATAGAAAATAAACGAAAAAGAGATTCTCTCTGTCTTATTATCACAAATCAAACTCCCGCTCTCTCTTGCTTTCGTATCACCTGACAAGCAAACATGCGCGTTCAGGGTGGTATGGGCGTAAGCCGTCTCAGTCCTCATGACGGGGCCTTTTAAAGACGCCGTGGCATCGTAATGCTGGAGATGAAATAAATCTTCGGATTACAGTGAATATAGAATGAACATACAATATTCTCTTCTCAAGTGTACTGGATAAGTAGCATACAGTCTCACGAATATGAAACATTGAAACGAAGCAGTAGTTCTGGTGAAAACTGGATCTAGGCAACATTCCACGCTTGCCATCGCAGCTGGTTATGATTCAAAGCTGCTTATGATTCAAAGCTGCTCATTTCATCAGGGATGGATCTACACTGAGGTACCAAGAGAGCCCTTTCCTGGTTGCTAAGGGGAGTGAAAAAGCTTACGGCACCTGGTATTCCCAGGCGGTCTCCCATCCAAGTACTAACCAGGCCCGACCCTGCTTAGCTTCCGAGGTCGGGCATGTTCAGGGTGGTATGGCTGTAAGCCGTCTCAGTCCTCATGACGGGACCTTTTAAAGACGCCGTGGCATCGCTATGCTGGAGATGAAATAAATCTTCAGATTACAGTGAATATGGAATGAACATACAATATTCCCTTCTCAAGTGTACTGGATAAGTAGTATACAGTCTCACGAATATGAATCATTGAAACGAAGCAGTAGTTCTGGAGAAAACTGGATCTAGGCGACATTCCACGCTTGCCATCGCAGCTGGTTACGATTCAAAGCTGCTTATGATTCAAAGCTGCTCATTTCATCAGGGATAGATCTCCACTGAGGTACCAAGAGAGCCCTTTCCTGGTTGCTAAGGGGAGTGAAAAAGCTTACGGCACCTGGTATTCCCAGGCGGTCTCCCATCCAAGTACTAACCAGGACCAACCCTGCTTGGCTTCCGAGATCGGGCGTGTTCAGGGTGGTATGGACGTACACCGTCTCAACCCTCACGGCGGGGCCTTTTAAAGACGCCGTGGCATCGCTATGCTGCAGATGAAATAAATCTTCGGATTACTGTGAATATAGAATGAACATACAATATTCTCTTCTCAAGTGTAGTGGATAAGTAGCATACAGTCTCACGACTATCAAACATTGAAACTGTTGTGCGACTTAGTAGGAGCAATTTGGTTATTGGCAAAGAGTCAATGATTATGGGAAATAATCATTAAAGTAAAATCAGTGTATACTTAATACACATAAATATCGGGGCACCACCCTGTTACCAGGGACCAATAGCCAAATTAATTAATGGGAAAACAGTCTCTTAAAATTGTGAAGGATGATTCCGAGCACTGGCTGTCATGAATTCAGCTGTTATTACAAGTACACACACAACAACCACAGACAACGACAAGTTAAACTATAACAGGATTTATTAAACAGCAACAACCATCCATAGATAAGTATCACTTTGTAATAAACACTATTATAATCCAAGTTTTATCAACACACATTAACTATTAACTAAGATAACACAGGTACAGCAACAAGAGTATATCTATACATAGGTATGCATATATACAGGAGTGTGTGTGTGTGTGTGTGTGTATGGGTGTGTGAGAGAGAGAGAGATATGATAACAACAGTATGGAGGCTAACCAGCTAGCTAGGTAGCGGCTAACAAGCTAGTGGCTAAAAACAAACAAAATGGCGGTTAGCAAGATAGCAGCTAACAACAAGCTAGTGGCTGACTACAATTAAGATGGCGGATGGCCACATGAGGGGAGGAGCTACAACCGGAATGGCGAGTGGGGAAACTACAACCAAAATGGTGGAGGACTACATGAGGAGGGGTCAGCACACCAGGATGAACAACCACATGAAGGATGACTCAGCAAACAAACAGCTAGTCACACGCAAGTGATGACTCAGCAAAACCCAAAATGACTACGGAAGAATACGCCGGCCGTATTATTCAGAGCCAAGATGGTGATAACCAAAAAGATGTTGCTTATGTGGTCACAGAAGAGAACAATGGGCGGAAGCCTTTGAGCGCCACGTACCCCTTGGTTACGGTTCGTGATCGCGTGCTCGGACTTTCGCCTCACCGTTCAGAAAGAAGAGTGTGAGGAAAGATAGAAATGAAAATACAAGAAACACAACCCAATAAAATAATCCACTCGAATTCTTTAGAAACTCGCGTGTCACCACACAATAGCGGAGTCAGTAAACCGGAGCTTATCTGCTCAGCTATTGGTCCTTTAACTGGTGACGCGCGGTCTCGCTGAAACGGCGGAAATGACCGACCGGAAACTAAAATCAATGAATGCAGCACTTAAAAGTTACAGAAAGCATGTGTAAACAATCCTACGTTACACTATCTCTGCCCAGACATAAGCCTCTTACGTTGCGTTGCTCCGATCATTCGGAGTTTGAAATAATGATCCGCTTAAACGTTCGCAGCGTCGTCCTCGGCGGGATGCTGGCGGTCCGTTATTCTGATGATGCGGAGTGTTGATCTCTCGGCGGCAGCGGAGAAAATCACCGGTGAAAAAGTTAACAAACTTTGTTTTCGTCCTTAACAAAGTCGGCGCGCGGCTCGTTAACGTGCGATCAGCTGATTGTTCAGCGATCCACGTCGGATGAAGAAAAAAAAGGAAAAGTTACAGAAAAAATACAGCAGTCTGTTTCTCGGCCTGCGAGTTGCAGAACTGTGACCCGGGATCTAAGATGATGGTAATCAAAACGTTTGATTTTGCTCCCTTTTGGCGGTTTGGACACTTGGAGAGCCTGGAGAGGCTCTCACTGTCACAGCACGCACGGGGAAAAAGCGCATGCTGATGGTTGCAGTGACCTTTTATTACCTGAGTGACGTCACCTTGGACCCCCGTGGAGATGGCTGGCACGCACCCAATGTCCGTGCCGGTTCTGAGTTTAAACTCAGGAATTTATGACTAGTTGCACATCATGAGTGGGGTCTCTAACAGTTGGTCACTCTAACTCAGGCTTTATGGGTTACATGTAGGCCGCTCTATTGTTCTCCAGAGCGCATGGCCAGAGATCCCAACATCCCCCCTTTGGTCTGAAGAATGGGGTAGGGGCCACAGTCTTTAGAGCAACATTCTCTAAGGTCGAATGGTCCATGTGCGCTGAAGGTGGTCATCCTTCTGGCTTCCTTCCTGTTAGCTGATGAGCAGACACAGTGATCAACAGTTCAAAGTTCAGAGTTCATTGAGGCTTTAATTCAGAGTTCATTGAGGCTTTAATGTCTGGACAGAGTTGAGGCACAGTCTGGGCAGATATGAATAATGAGCTAACTAACTCTACTATGATTATTTGGCATTTCAACAACACATTTAACACAATTTCAAAAGAGCATAGCTCAATGTAGGTACCCAAGGAAAGAAAGAGAGGAGAAAGAAGAGGAGGAGTATCAGTGAACTGGCTATGTATTCTAATGTAGCCAGCAGCTTAGTGGCTGTATCATGCCGGTCGTAGGCTAATGAGCTTTGTGGTGACTGTATTCACCAACCATAGGTGGCCAATTCACTCTGCGAGGATCTCACTTTCCTCTGTTCTTGCAGACACGGTACCCTGGCATGTTTGCTAGGGTGAGTCAACTCTCAAACCACAGAGATCCTTCACATCTCTAACAAATGGCTGCTGGGGCAGACCCAGTGGATATTCCTGGTTCAGGTACATGTGTTAAGGTTCAAAATACAATGAGGAGTCTCCCTCATGATACACCAGTGTAGATGACATACGTGTGTATTGTTTTGCTAAAACCAACATTCAAAACAGACTTCAGTTGCTCATTCTGCCAGTCTATGGTAGTTATGGTTACAACAGAGCCTAGCTCTAATTTCTAGAGGTCTATGATAATTATAAGGAGGGATTTATTACCTTCAGTAAATTTAGGGATTGGTTCAATCTAACTGACTTGAAGATTAGAATATAAAAGGGTGACCCCCCCTTTCCCTGAATTTGTGCTCGATTCAGAGGATGGTTGGTTAAAAATGACAGCAGGTAAGGCACCCTTGAATTTAACCTCTGGTGTTGTTGTTCATGGATGTCCAATATGCAACCTGCTGAAGTGTCTGGAGAGTGGCTTTGTAACCATGGTGACCACCACAGGTGTGTCAGGGCATGTGTGAGCATCAGCCCCCCCCCTCCCCGTGGCTGGTCGGGTTAATCTATCCTAAACAGCTGGTGATGCTATAAGAAAATCAAAAGGGGAAATATATATATATATATATGTAAGGAAAAACAAAAGCAGTTAAAGGAACAGGGTTTCTGGTGTTAGGAGTATGTTTGGGTGACTAGGCGGCCTGAGTGGTCGATCTGAACGTCTCCGCCACACACTTCCTTATAAGCTCTTTTAAACTTTCCTTTTGGAAGTCTTCCCCTTTAAATGGAAGTGGGGCTTTGCCACCATACCTCCTACCCTGTTTGGAGTTGGATTTAAACCTGCCCTTTCTGTCTGGCTGGCGAGCGTCTTTTGCCGGTGGGCTCAGGTTTCGTGACCAGTTAGGACTGTTGGTCCTCTGACTGGGGTGTTCACCCTGTGGGCAGAGTGATTGGTATGCCGGGGGACCTGGTCCCGCTTGCATCTGGGCACGAGGCATCTTGCCGCCTTCCAGTGCCACCTCTGCAGTGGCGGACGGCTGGATCTTCAGTACCCTGGCACTGCTGTTAGCTGTCCTACTTGGGCGTACTCGTGTTTCCCATGCCAGCTGCGCGTACCGCCTCATCTCCTGCATGTTGAGGTTGTTAGTGCGGCAGTGCATGGTCACGTCGTAGCGTACGCTCTCATGCAGGTTATGGAGAAAGAGAGATTTGAACGCATGCTCTTCCTCTAATCCAGGCGCATTACGCCCTTGGAAATATGCTGCTCTGAGACGCCTGTAATACTCCCAGGGAGGCTCAAGTTTCTTCTGCGTGACAGCAAAAGCATCAAGAGTGGCGGAAGTATGGTCTATGTAGTGGGAGTATTCTTCCCGCAGGGCTTGGCAGAGCGCTGAGTAATGGTCTCTGGTTCTTGGTGGGAGAGTCTCCATGAAGACACGGACACTCCTGGAGGTGGTTTTCCAGATCAAGCGAAGTTTCTCCCGGGCAGATGCATGGGGAAGATCAAGGAGACAGCGATCTACCTCCCTCAAGTAGTCATCGATGGATGACTCCTGGTTCCTGGGGTCAAAGCTCTCTATGTCTCTTGCAAGAGATTCAAGCTGACGTATGCGCAGACCCTGTTGGTAGTAGGTGCTGGCATCGTCAGAGTCATCTGAAGATTCTGGATTCCTCAAGTCCTGGTGGGAAAGACCATGACTACTCCTTCGTTGCGGAGAAGGGGTTTGGTCAAAGTGAGGGCGTGAGCGGCGCCCTAGATATGGCATGTCGGCCGGTGTGGGGCCAAAGTCCCTGTCGTCTCTCAAGGAGTATGGCTGATGTCCACCTTTCTCCAGGGAGGTTCTTCCTTTGGCAAAGTCAGGTATGGAGCGCTGGAGAGCTGATGAAGTTGCACTTCTTGTGCCTGAGGCATTCCCATGCCTATGGTGGACCAGTGGAGGAGTGTACTGGTCAAGAATGATCATGTCGGGCATCTCAGTAGGGGCTGCTACCTCTCCACTAACTGTCCTCAGATCAGTGGGTGTGACTCGAACTGTCTGCCGAGCACCCTCAAGCTCCTGACATATGGTGGCTATCCGTGCTCGGGATGCCCGTCGTTCAGCCCGCAGCTTGTCCTCCATGGTGTCCGCCATTCGCGTTTTAACCATCTCTTCTGGGACAGGGGCTGCATCTGGGTCAGAAACAATATCAGACGGATCAGGGATCAAGACTGCCTTCATCTGATCCTCCGTCGTTTGGAGCTGCAAATTTAAATAAGGACAATCCTGCTGGATGGTCTCATTTTCCTCCTTAACTTCACTCAGCTGATCCCTAAGGTCCTTAACCTCTTGCTGTAGGATCAAGTTTTGGTGTTGCTCAGCATGATAGCTGGTCTGCAACACTGTAATCTGCTCCATATACTCTGCAGCTTGTAACTGGGCTTTACGATGATAAAGCATTGTTACCTGACTGAGCATCTGAGAAATGAGGGACAAGTGACAAGTGACCACTTCCTGTATTTTCTTATCACAGGTGCTAGCGTTGTAGCTGTTCAGGTCACTCATGCCATTAACTGCCAATTTCACGAGGCCAGTGACTGTGGCCTGCATGTCCAGGTCATCTGCCTCTTGGGAGCCTCTAGCTCCTGGGGTGTGGGAATCCCTACTGCTCATTTTGTCTTTCCACTGAACAGACAAAACAAAAATCACAAAACTGCTACACTGAGCAAGTTTAAGTTGCACAGGTGGGCTTCAACCTGTGGCTTACAAACCTACAAAAATCAACAATGTGCTAGGCTAACTCTGGCTGCTAAGTAGTTGTAACTGAGGTTACACAGTAGCACTATACCTTATGCTAAAGGAGTTAGTGCACGTCAAAACAGGACTCACAGAACCAGGAAAGCAAGAGAACACGGCCTGTGTTCTGCCACTTAACCTAGGTAATCCACTGTCCAATCTATGGCACCTCTTAGTGCAATCACAACACAACACAACCAATACTCTTAGTACCCGTAATTAATAGTTAACAATTAAAAATGCAGGGGACGGCTTCTTCACTCTAATTCTGAGAAAAGAGGAGAATAAGGAGAATAATAAAACAACACAAAAGAAAAGAAATTCTCTAAACCGTCAGCAGCAGGTTACTGTGGTGATACTGTAACACAGCTGGAATTAGACAAACTCACCTGGGACCCCAATTATGTTGGTGGACCCATGGAAAAGTTTGGTTTTGCCTTTTTTGTTATTGTGTTTATACTGTAACACAGCTAGAATAAGACAGCCTCACACGGGGCACCAATGATGTTGTGCGACTTAGTAGGAGCAATTTGGTTATTGGCAAAGAGTCAATGATTATGGGAAATAATCATTAAAGTAAAATCAGTGTATACTTAATACACATAAATATCGGGGCACCACCCTGTTACCAGGGACCAATAGCCAAATTAATTAATGGGAAAACAGTCTCTTAAAATTGTGAAGGATGATTCCGAGCACTGGCTGTCATGAATTCAGCTGTTATTACAAGTACACACACAACAACCACAGACAACGACAGGTTAAACTATAACAGGATTTATTAAACAGCAACAACCATCCATAGATAAGTATCACTTTGTAATAAACACTATTATAATCCAAGTTTTATCAACACACATTAACTATTAACTAAGATAACACAGGTACAGCAACAAGAGTATATCTATACATAGGTATGCATATATACAGGAGTGTGTGTGTGTGTGTGTGTATGGGTGTGTGAGAGAGAGAGAGATATGATAACAACAGTATGGAGGCTAACCAGCTAGCTAGGTAGCGGCTAACAAGCTAGTGGCTAAAAACAAACAAAATGGCGGTTAGCAAGATAGCAGCTAACAAGATAGCAGCTAACAACAAGCTAGTGGCTGACTACAATTAAGATGGCGGATGGCCACATGAGGGGAGGAGCTACAACCGGAATGGCGAGTGGGGAAACTACAACCAAAATGGTGGAGGACTACATGAGGAGGGGTCAGCACACCAGGATGAACAACCACATGAAGGATGACTCAGCAAACAAACAGCTAGTCACACGCAAGTGATGACTCAGCAAAACCCAAAATGACTACGGAAGAATACGCCGGCCGTATTATTCAGAGCCAAGATGGTGATAACCAAAAAGATGTTGCTTATGTGGTCACAGAAGAGAACAATGGGCGGAAGCCTTTGAGCGCCACGTACCCCTTGGTTACGGTTCGTGATCGCGTGCTCGGACTTTCGCCTCACCGTTCAGAAAGAAGAGTGTGAGGAAAGATAGAAATGAAAATACAAGAAACACAACCCAATAAAATAATCCACTCGAATTCTTTAGAAACTCGCGTGTCACCACACAATAGCGGAGTCAGTAAACCGGAGCTTATCTGCTCAGCTATTGGTCCTTTAACTGGTGACGCGCGGTCTCGCTGAAACGGCGGAAATGAAGAAAAAAAAAGGAAAAGTTACAGAAAAAATACAGCAGTCTGTTTCTCGGCCTGCGAGTTGCAGAACTGTGACCCGGGATCTAAGATGATGGTAATCAAAACGTTTGATTTTGCTCCCTTTTGGCGGTTTGGACACTTGGAGAGCCTGGAGAGGCTCTCACTGTCACAGCACGCACGGGGAAAAAGCGCATGCTGATGGTCGCCTTTTATTACCTGAGTGACGTCACCTCGGACCCCCGTGGAGATGGCTGGCACGCAGCCAATGTCCGTGCCGGTTCTGAGTTTAAACTCAGGAATTTATGACTAGTTGCACATCATGAGTGGGGTCTCTAACAGTTGGTCACTCTAACTCAGGCTTTATGGGTTACATGTAGGCCGCTCTATTGTTCTCCAGAGCGCATGGTCAGAGATCCCAACAAAACGAAGCAGTAGTTCTGGAGAAAACTGGATCTGGGCGACATTCCACGCTTGCCATCGCAGCTGGTTATGATTCAAAGCTGCTCATTTCATCAGGGATGGATCTCCACTGAGGTACCAAGAGAGCCCTTTCCTGGTTGCTAAGGGGAGTGAAAAAGCTTAAGGCACCTGGTATTCCCAGGCGGTCTCCCATCCAAGTACTAACCAGGCCCGACCCTGCTTAGCTTCCGAGATCGGACAAGATCGGCCATGTTTTTTTTTTTTTATCTTTTATTTATCAAAAGTATTCATTTAAAATATTTACAAATGTTTTAAAACAGAGTCAAACAAAAGAACAAAACCATTTGTTTCCTTCTTAACCAAAAAAACACACAAAACACAACACAATGATAGCATACATAAATGAATGATTATAAATCTATGCAAACACATGCATTCAAAAGTTGAAGTACACTGTGTCATTTTCCAAATAAAATAAAAGGTGGCCATTCAAAACTTTTTTCAGATCGTCCGTTTTTCTTTCCACCAGTGCTCTTATGTATCGTTTTAAAGTTGTTGTGAAAAAGTCCCATATGTTCATTGTTCTTTTTTCTTTAAGCTTTGTGTTTCTTCTGATATATATGGCATGTTTTGCGAACTGTACCATCAGATTTATTGTTGCGTTGGCTTTGTGTCTTGCTGTGTCTCCAAAAAGGAGAAAAAGCCTCCATTCCTCTTCTTTGTCCCACACTGCACCTGTAGTCTCTGCAAGCAGAGTTCTCAGCTCCTTCAGGAACGGGACTAGCGCTGGACAGTCCAGGAACATGTGTAGCATTGTCTCCTCTTTTCCTCCACATACAGAACAACTTCTAGAAAAGACCTCTTTGTTCATTTGGTGTAGTACGACACCAGGATGTGTCTTCCTATGTCTTACACGGAAATCCGTGTTGTGCACGTTTCCAGGGGCTATGTTCCTCTTCAAAGTTGCCCAGATGCGCTCTCCCTTTATGGTGGGGAAGGCCGTCTTCCACGCCTTATTCGCCGCTGGTTCTCTTTGGCTGCCTCGGATAAATATGTGATAGATGGTTTTCGTCTGGGCTTCTGTCAATCTTGCTTGTGTCTGTAGGAAAGAGAACTCACATACATTCTCATTAGCTTCCCTCCCCCGCCCTCCCATCAGCCTTAGCCACCGCTGTGGGATCGAGGTGGCCAGTTTGCTACAAATGCTCCGAATAGCAGCTTTCTTATGTTTTATCTGTTTTCTCTTCAGTGTGTTTAGGATCTCTGCGATTTCGAGACCTCCGGCTTGGTCGACAACGTCCCCTAGCCTGATCAAACCAGCTCTCTCCATAGTGGCGCAGACCACCTCTCTCCCTCCCCAGGTAATATCTGGGTTGTTAAAGAGGGGCTGCGCCCTTGCCTGATGGACGTTGTCCACCTTTGCCTCCAGCAGAGGTCTCAATTTGGCCCACGCCGTCATGATTTCCTCCACCATGGGGTCAGCCACCCCAGAGCTCTTGTGAGAGCGCCCCTGGCAGAGTGCCCAGAGGCCCAAAGGCGGTCCGAGATGCAAGTCTCTAATAAGAGCATTTTTCCAAATATTATTGTTTTCATGAGCTATGATTTTCTTTATTAATTTTATTCTGAGAGCATATTTTCTGCATTTTATACTAGTTAATCCTAGACCGCCTTTGTCCTCTGGCTGGATCATGACTGCGTGGGCTGATTCATTTTTGTTCCCCACAGGAAGCTTCCGATGGCCAAATTCATGTTTTTTTCCTGCTGCGGAGATAGGGGACAGACAGCCAGCACATGGTTCACCAATGAAAAAACTAGAGAGTTAACTATAATGACTTTCCCTTTTATCCCTATCTGTCTTTGCTTCCACATGTTTATTATATTTTCCATTTTTCTTTGTATTTCTTCCCAATTCTTTTCATTTGCTTTCTTCTCGTTCTTACCCATCCACACACCCAAAATTTTAGTCATATCACCCGTGTCTTGAAATCCCCATTGGTTTAACGTGTTCCGCTCCATCCCACACCTCATTATTTGTGTCTTGTTTGTGTTCATTTTTGCACCTGATGCCTCGCAATATGATTTTATTTTCCCCATTACCAGATTAACACTGTCCTTGTCCACCACTGTGATATTTGTGTCATCGGCGTACTGAACTATCTTACAGTACGCAGCATTACCCACCCTTACACCCCGGATGCCCTTGTCGATTTTGATCGCTGCAGCCAGAGGCTCCATGACTAGCGAGAAGAGCATGGCAGACAGCGGGCATCCCTGTCGGATAGACCTGCCCAGCGGGAACACACCAGTGCATGTGCCGTTTAGTTTGACACAGCTTGTGGCTCCGCCGTACAAAATCTTGATCCATTTAATATACCGCTCTCCGAACCCTAACTTTTCCATGACTCGCCATAAAAAAGTGTGTTCTACGCGGTCAAAAGCCTTTTCAAAATCAATGCTTAACAGAAAACCACCGGTTGTGCACATGTGTTTTATTAGGCATTTGACAGTCAGGACAGAGTCAGCAATGTCTCTGCCTGGTACGCCATACGCCTGGCTGGGACCCACCACCTCTTCTATCACCTGCCTAAGTCTGTTTGCTAGTGTTTTTGCTAGGATTTTATAATCGGTGTTTAATAAACTAGTTGGTCTATAATTCCTTAAG